>NW_024423564.1:12412743-12481314 GCF_017311325.1 Ursus maritimus
GGAACTCTCCATGGTCTTGATTTTTTGACACTGCTCCCTCCTGGTTTCCCTCCAACAACTGGCTATTTCTTCTTTTGAGGAATCCTCTACTATTTCTAAAACACTGATGTTCTTTCATGGCTCTATACTTAGACTTACTCTCTTTCCTGAATCACAGTGAGTAACAGTAGCTCCCGTTCCCTTCTCTTTTAAGCAAGAAAGCTGTGACTCACATCGATTGTTCCCTTCTTCCGTATTCTGCTCACTCAAGTCCCACTCATATTGCCTAAGTGTTTCTCAATTCCCTCCTTTCCAACCACACTGACAAGGCCTTTAGTTAAGGTCTTCAATGTCTTTTGGTTAGAATGATCCCGCAGCTAAGCTAGCTTTGCCTCTCTCCAAACTGTTTTCTACTGTTGATAGTGCCTTTTCTGAAACAAAAATCTACTTGTCATTCCTCTGCTTAAAACCTTTCACTGGCTCCCCTGTCCTCAGAACAAAATCCAACCGCTAAGCACAGCATTTAAGCAACCCTAATATAACTCCTATTTGTATTTCACTCGAGTAACTTCTTGAGTTTCAAAAATGTTACTCTCGGGGCGCCTGGGTGGTACAGTTGTTAAGCGTCTGCCTTCGGCTCGGGGTGTGATCCCAGTGCTCTGGGATCGAGCCCCACATCAGGCTCCTCCGCTGGGAGCCTGCTTCTTCCTCTCCCACTCCCCCTGCTTGTGTTCCCTCTCTCACTGGCTGTCTCTCTGTCAAATAAATAAAATCTTAAAAAAAAAAAAAAAGTTACTCTCCTACATCAATGTAGCTTCTCTACAATCACGAATGCTGCTCCTTCTTTCTGGACCCAAACCCTCCCTCTTTTGGCTAACTTCAAGCTCTTTCAAATGCCAGATCAGCCTTTCTTTTTTCTGACCTGTCACCTTTCTGCTCTCTCCGTTTTACTGGATGTTCATGGACTTCCTGGGATTAGAGCTTTTGCTTTAAGTATTATTCATTCAGATTAACATTTATTAATAGGCTAGCTTTGTGGGGGTTCGTAATGTGTCAAGTGGGTTACACTGTACTACTTTATAGAATTCTCTTCCCTGAATGTTTTGGTTAGAGTGAGCATTCAATTCTTGAGCAAGTTTAGAGGGCAGATGTGAAGCAGAAAACTGTTTAGCAGCTCACACATTTTGTTGTTGATCTGTGGCTCCCCAGTTGTAGCTGGGCCTGCTTAACTTCCCAACCTTTCCTTGGATCACCCTTCAGCTTTCCTAACCTTTGGACAGGGTATATATGAAAAAGGACCTGGGCTTTTCTAGGAGTCAATACCCTCAAAATCCGAGGTAATAAAAATGACAAGGGTTTCAAGTCTGTGCTTGTGATTTCTACTTGTTCCTGTGTCTCCCACTTTACAGACATCTTCCCTTCTTTACTGCCTGCTCTGTGGACTTCAAGCTCTTACATCAGAAACAAAGGTTACAGCCTCAGAGAGCCATGCTTAACCAGCTCCCAGAACAGTGTCAAGTCAAATCCTGTAGAAACCTCTATCCTAGTAGTTCTGCTTCTCTGACTGAATGCTGATAGTTCTATATAAGAAAAACGAGGCTAGTGAGACTACCTGAAATGGTACCTGTCATACTCTTAAAGCACCCATACTAAAGTCTCTACTGTTCACATACTCTTACTGTCTTTCTAGATTTTTAACTTTCTGAGCAGGAATTTTATCTCTGTATGACCAGTACAGGATGGTGCTTAGCACAGGCTAGGTATTTCTAAGTCCTTTGTTAAACAAATAATTTGGAACACTTCTGCTGACCCTAGCAAAATCTCTTTAAGTAAGAATAAAGAAATCTGATTTCTATAGCAGACGGATACATTAGCCATCAATAAATACTGACCTGATATCGGCTGTTACATAAATTAAAATCCTAGGAAGTCAGTGAAAACAGCAGTTATCCAAATGGTACATATTTTCAAATTATTTCCTATTATGTATGTTGTCCTTTGTGTACAAGTACATCCTTATAAGTATGGGAGAATTAAATGCAGACAAACCTATGGAAGGGCAATTTTCTGACTTATCTGCTGGACTCTTTAGGGTAATTTTATGACACCCTGGGT
Source organism: Ursus maritimus (assembly GCF_017311325.1). Classification (NCBI taxonomy): domain Eukaryota; kingdom Metazoa; phylum Chordata; class Mammalia; order Carnivora; family Ursidae; genus Ursus; species Ursus maritimus. Next base: position 12,414,838 of record NW_024423564.1, read on the forward strand.
CCATATTTTCCATAGACATACTACTAAAATAATAAAGCCAATAATGTGATTTGATACACATTTCCTTTAGTTATTTTAAGAATAATGAAAAGCTTTAAAATTTCCTATAACTTGTCAGTTAGCCAGAAATAGCTTATCACTAGATTATCAGTTCAATGACATCTGATTTTTACCCATATGATAAATATTAAAATACTTCAGAATATTATGCAACCTGAAAAACCTAGTTTCAACTATCACTTATAAAGTACGACGGCAGAAGTACTTACAAATTTAAACTGTAACTTGGTAATCGTTAGTCAGCCAACCAATTTTATTAAAAGCAAACTGCTCATTCTCAAGTTATCATGGAACTCAAAATAGAGCAAGAAGGATGAAAAACATCTTGTTGGCCAACAGACTGTTTTAGTTCTCTGACCATATGAAACAAACTTTTCATTTTTAAGAAAGGTTACATGTAATTTCAGTAGACAGCAATACAGAAAGATTTTGTCACATGGACTAGTTTCTCTAGTCAATTGCTTTTAGCTGTCTCCACCGGGATAGATGCGTTTACAGAACTGGCTGTGCTTGGGCCTTCTTTGCAAGCAGCTTTAGATCTGCAATGCACTTGGCAATTGTCTCCTTTTCCTGTGATACAGAAAGAGAAATCTGGTTAGACCTCTCCAAATCACAGAAATAGGTATAAATACTGTAATTCTAAAGGACAGCTCCTACAAGACCTTGAGGTTCCTACAGAATCTCAAGATGACATGACAGACTACTAGGAATTTTATGTACCATAGGGGGGATGCAATTTATTCTAAGCAAATTCAGGATATTAGTTAAAATCTCCGGGCTCACAGCTTTCATGAGTGAAATTTACATAGAATTTGAAGCCAGGCACTCCTGTAACCATATGTCACTGATGTTAGCTTGTATAGCTAATAGCTGCTTGAAAAATAGCAACCTAACAAACATTACTAACACAGAAATGTTAAGAATAAAAATAATTTTCTCTTTTCTTTAGTGTTTTCCCTGTTTCTTATTTATGTTGTTTGTATGTAAAAGATAATCTACTGAAAAAAAATTCATTAAATGTTGGTAGACCCTGTTCTTCTAGTCCTTGATGGTTACACAGAAAATGATCAGAAATGCCTACATACTGTATATAATTGGGAAAGAAGAAATCAAGTCATAATAAAAAAAATAATATAAACTTTAAAAAGGAAAACAAATTTAGGTAAGTAAAAAAAAACATTTCTTTTCTGTTCAAGACCAATGAAGTAAGCGGCTGGGAAGAGGAAATGGAGTAGAGATCACGGAATTAGGGAATGGAAGGGACTCAGAAATGGCTTCATCCAGTCTGTTGCAGAGAGAAATGAACTATGTTGGTTAGCGTTTCCCGGGTGTTGGAGCTTGAACACAAGTGTGCCACCATCGGTGTTCTCAACTATCTGCCACTGTCTCTGACAGCGAGAGACCCTTTGGTGACCAAATTCTGAGGAAGAGGAAAGCCACCAGGGTCGTTGTGCAGCGTCTTCCAGGTTACCACTACCCAGAACAATGAACCAGGGCGACCCCAGCGTCTCTAGGCTAAAGATTCCTATCCTAACAGAGCAGCAGCAGAAGCCCGTAAGAGAAACCAATACAACTCCAGAAGTTTCAGAACACCACGCACCTGCTGTGCAGAGATGCTCTGCACCACGTGCTTCTCCACCCAGTTTATCATGTGCTCTTGTTCCTTCTGACGCATCATGTTCTGCACAGAGATGTGATAGTCCAGGCGATTCTTCACCTCCCTGTGCACTCTGTGCAGCCGTTCCCGGTAAGTAAGCTCCAGTGCCATGGCAATGTTATTCTGAAGCAAAATGAAGAATTGATGAAAAACTGCAGAGCTGAAGGACCACTTCCACTCTGTAGATTCTGCCGGTTAGAATACTCCACCACTTTCTTGTATTTTATGCAAAATTATTTTACTTAATACGCATAGATAAAAGACGAATGTGGTAAATAAATTCTAATAGCGTATGGTAAAAATATACTTAAAAGTATATAAAGTTTCCTCCAGTCTGCCCACAGGCCACTATCTTCCTGTATTTCTTGTATTCCCTCCCAGAAACATTCAATAAACAAAATACAGGTATAGACAGGCATGCACACAATACACGCACACATCACTTTTACTAATTATGACATCTAGACCCAGCACAATTTTAAGTTACACTGAATTCTACTATACTGGTGTCCCATAATCCAGTTTATTTAACTAAGCTCTATTAATACATTAGATTGCTTCCAAGTTTTTCTACCAGAAACAATGCTGCATCTGTTGTATATGTCTTTGCCCTTATGTATAAATAAATACTGGTTGTAAATGGGGTGCGTGGGTGGCTCAGTTGGTTAAGCATCAGCCTTTGGCTCAGGTCATGATCCCTGGATGGATGCCCCACATCTGGCTCCCTGCTCAGCGGGAAGTCTGCTTCTCCCTCTGTCCCCCCCCCACCCCATGCTCACTCGCTCTCTCGCAAGCTCTTCTCTCTCAAATAAAATCTTTAAAATAAATAAATACGTTAAAAAAATTGCTGTAATAATAACATGTTGAGTACCTACTATATTCTAAAAACTGTGTGTCAATTAAGTCTTATCATCATACCATGGGATAGTTGCTATTTTATATCCATTTTATAGCAAAGAAACTGAAGCAGAAGCTAAGGAATTTGTCCAACGTTACAGAGCTAATAAACTGTGAAGCCAAGATCTGAATACAAGGAGCCAGGCTATAAAGCCCATGCTCTTTAACTGTGATTAACACTGTCACAATCCAAATGAAGTTGTACCACTTCATTCTCTGCCAGAAACACAAATGCCTATCACCCCAAACCCTGACCAATGGTATTTATAAAACCTTTTACTCTCCGTTCTCATAAGCAGAAAAATAGTAATTCTAATGACATTATCTAAGAACATTTACATATTTAGAAACAATTTACATTTCTTTATTTATGAATGGTCTGTGTCCTAAGCCTAGTTTTCTACTGGGATGTTGGTCTCTCCTTAGGTAACTAACTACCCTTTTGTGTCACATGTAACACACGTATTCTTCCCAGTCTGTCGCTTTGTTTATGCTCATTTTTACACGTAAAACTTTCATGAGATCAATTTAACAACTTCTCCACTTATAGCTTCTCGATTTTTAAAAATTTTTTTTTCCTCTTCCAAGTTTTTATTTAAATTCCAGTTTGTTAGCAGACAGTGTAGTATTAGTTTCAGGTGTAGAATATAGTGATTCAACACTTCATACAACACCCGGTGCTCATCACAGCCAAGTGCACCCCTTAATCCCCATCACTTATTTCACCCATCCCCCCACCCACCTCCCCTCTGGTAACCATCAGTCTGTTCTCTATAGTTAAGAGTCTGTTTCTTGGTTTGCCTCTCTTTTTTCCCCCATGTTCATTTGTTTTGTTATTTAATTCCGTGAGTGAAACCATATGGTATTTGTCTTTCTCTGACTTATTTCACTTAGCATAATACTCTCTAGCTCCATCCATGTTGTTGCAAATGGCAAGGTTTCATTTTTCTGCTGGCCCAGCAACACTTTATCATGCGTGCGAGCGTGTGTATACATACCACATCTTCTTGATCCACGGAATTTTTAAAAATTGAGGTGTAATTTAAAATTTTTATAAACTGAGGTATACTTTCAGGTGTTTAACACAGATTCGATATTTCATATACATTTTGAAACAACCACATTAAGTCTAGTTAATATCTGTCACCATACATAAGTTTCTAGATTTTGTTATCTTTATTAGAAAGGCCTTGTCAACTCCAAAGGTATTTTTTTGTGTTCTCTTTTTCCACTTTATGGTTTCGTTTTTACGAAGATCTTTAATTAGTTTGAAATTTATTTTAGTAGAAAGTGAAAGGTAGGGCACCAACCCTGTGTCTACATAGATGCCCACTTCTCTCCCCTCTACAACAGAACTGCCATGTCTACACTGCCTTAGCGTTTAGCTCGATCTCTAGTTCTTCACCGCTGTGCCACCCTGACTTTCTACTCATGCGCCGCACCATCCTATTTACAACTCCTTATAATCTTATAATGGGTTTTCGTATTTGGCAGGACTGTTCCTCATTACTTTTTCCCAAAATATTGCTGGATGTTCTTTTTTTTTTTTTTTTTAAACTAATAATCAATTTGTCCAAGTTCCAACATCCCCTCCCTCCAGGCTATTAGTATTTTCCTTCTAGGAATGTGTTAAATGTAGAGATTAAAGTAGGGAGAACTGATGTCCTTATAATACTGAGTCTTCCAATCTAAGAACAAGGTTCTTAGACCCTTACACCTCACAAGCATTGCATGAAGTAAAAACTTTGCACATTTCTAGTGAAGTTTACTCGAGTCATCTTTTCCTAGACAGTTTACCCTCTTCCAGTGTATTTTCTGACTGCTATTTGTATATGGAAGGGTACTGATTTTGGTTATTAGATAATAATGGTATACCCAGACACCTGACTAAACTTGGTTATTATTTTAATAATTATGTTGACTCTTAGGTTTTCTAGTTATATAATCAGTTAACCTTCAAATTATGGTAACTGCTTTTTCTTATTCCTTTCTCTTCTCGAATCCAGCTACTATCTCCAGAATAATACCGAATTAATAAGTGACAGGGATGTTGTTATCTGCTAGTCTGTAATGAGAATCTTTATAGGTTTGCCTGTTAAACAGAGATATTAATCTCAAGTGGCCCTTAATACCTCTAAGTACATTTCTTTAGTCCATTCACCCTCCTGGTCTTCTTTCCCCTAAATCTCTAGTATCTCCTTGACTACTTTCACTCCCATTACTTCCCCAAAATAGCCCTTACCAAGGTTACCAAGAACTTCCATGTTGCTAAATCCATGGAAAATTCTTAGGCCCTTTACTTCTTGACCATAACTAGGATGACTACACATTGGAACTGTCCTTGTTTTCACCGGTTTTTCCCCACTATGTTCTAGTCTTAGAAATTTAAGTACCACCTGTCAGCTTATGACTCCCAAATCTCCAGCATGGAATTCTGGAATTCTCCCCGTAAATTCCAGACTCATATATCCAATGATCTTTACCTAACAATTCTACTTGGCTAACCTGTAGGCATTTCAAACCAATGCTATAAGACCAAAGGCTATTTGCAACAAGGCAATCAGAGTAACCCTTCAAAAGGCAAGTGAGATCGTATTACTCCTCTGCTTAAAGCTTCAATGACTTTCTTATTCAGAGGACAGATCAGAGTCCACAGAGACGCCTATAAGACTTGACCCAGTCTAGCCCCTAACCACTCTCTACTTTGATTTCTTTTCTTACCCATTCTGCTTCAACTACACTGGTCTCCTTACTAGTCCTTGACTACACCAAATAAGCTTCCAGGTTTAGGGCCCTTGCGATTTTTCTTCCCTCTGCTACAATACTATTTCCCCACAAGTCCATGTAGCCTGCACCAACACTTCTTCAGGTGTCTGTTCAAGTAAGACATTTAGAGGCCTTTCTAGACTGCCCAATAAAAGTAACTCCCTTCTTTTAAAATCTCCTTTCTTAGTTTGTTGTTCTACACAGCATTTATTACCACTGACATTCCTACCTGCTCAATTATTTTTTTCTGTCCTTCTCTCAACCCCAGGCTAGAAGGCAGACTCCATGAAGGCAGACTTTCTTTTATTCCCAAACACCTGCCTTGACCAGAGTTTCCATTCAGGAAGAGCTCAATCAGTAGTCATTAAATTTTTCATAAATAAGTAAAAATGTAAAGACTACCATCTAATTCTTATTAAAGAGCTACATCTTCCAAAGTCAGATTTTGTGTGTATATATCATGTATGAGGAAGCACTCTCTGGTTGAAACCTAAATATGTATATAAAGAGGTTTTAAAGTTTCCTGAGGTTTTTAAACATTTATGTGCTTAAGAATCTTTAGGGATCCATTTTTTAAAATATAGATTCTTAGATAGCCCCTAACAGAGGTTTGACTGCACAAGTCTTGGACTGGGTCCATAAACCTGCACCAAAGAGGACTGATACATACGGTACTAAGACCACACTGAGAAATACTGGCCTAGATCTTTACTATTTCAGATACTTTACCTTGGCATCTCATTTTTCATTTCATACGTGCTTCTGTAACATAAAATTTCAATATAAGGGCATCTCACTGTAAATATCAGGCAGAAAGCAGGGGCTCAAAGTAAATAACAATGTGACTGTTAAAACAAAAATACTTGAGCATATTCCTAGAAATGTTTTAGAAACGAAGTATTTTAGAACCATGGTAGAAAGCTTTACAGCCATTTGAATGTGCTTTGTGAATTGGAACATAAGGTCTCAGACTTCCTCGTAACCAGTATGCCAAGTAAGAGCTCCTCACAGCAGGCATACATGAACCGCACAGCATGTATCTCACCTACAGCCTCAGACAGTGAATACCACTCTTTAGTCAGCCACAATTTAATGACTACTTTCCTTCTCTGTGGATCCAAAATATGTTCTTTTGTAACTTTTATTCTAATTTTAGAGGAACTATTTATCCATTTGATAGATATTAAGTATCTAAATAGCTATAATTGCCAAGCCCCACCCGAATCTCTTTTCTAAATAAAATATGCTCAACATATTCAACCATTTCTCATAAAATTCTAATTTTTATTTTAAATGCACACAAATGAGCAACTTTATTTTCCTCAGGACATTCTGAAACCTACCCTCTGGACGTCAAAAAGGTAATGGCGTTTCTGAACCAGTGCCTGCTGTGACTTCTCCGTATCAATCGCATCCTGGATCTCTTTGATGGAAGCCTGTTTCACCTCTTCTAGTTGGGCAATTTTTTGCTGCAATTATGATTTTACAACAAAGATCAGCAAAAGCATGAAAGGTAACAAAACAGCTTCATTCTATGCTTCCTCAAAGTTATATTCCTCATTTGTAGAAACACCCATGAAGAAACATATGCACATACAGGGAGAAATGCGCAAGTCCTTAAAAATAATTGCTCTTAATTGGTACGCAATATCTTGTTGAATGAACACAAGTATGGAAAAACTGGACAAAGTTTTGTAGATTTAAAAAAATGTATCTCAAATTAGTAACCAACATTAACACTTATAATTTTAATCATCGTAATTAGATTCATTTCTATGTGCTTGTCGCTTAACATTAACGTCAGAAACATCACTTGATGGTACTGATGCTTTTAATACAGTCTAAAATGAGAAATCAGGCTTACAGTTCTTACCTCATTGAGTTTATCAGCAAATTCTCCAATCGAGGCACCATATTTTTTAACTACATAGACCAGCAACCCTATTACTGATATGGCAGAGAAGGTCTCTGCAGTAATCACATATATTTCTTTGGACAGAAAATATAGGATAAGTCCAGTTCCAAGCACATAGGGTCCTAAAAGAAGGAAAAGTTATTTTATGATGGATAGATATACTATACCCGAAAGGAAAGACAGAAAGTTCTACATTTGATTAGTTGAAGATGTTATATGATTTAAAGTAACTGGATTTATAAATAACCCTGCACTGAGGAGCAGTATGGTAGTGTTGAAAAAAAAAACCAAGGATCTGGACTCCAGGAAATCTGACCCTGCAACACAGAAGAAACTGAGCACTATAAATAATCTCTGAGTTTAGTTTCCTCATCTGTAAAACAGGAACAGTACTTTCTTCACACGGCGAATGAAACGGACAAATGATGTGTAGCGTGGCTAGCACAACTGTGTAAGCAATTTGTGCAGCAAAATATACTATTTATTGAATGGGAACACTGGTCAGGATAAAATTTATCCACTCCTGCCTAGTTTTATTGAATAGGAACCTGACACTGGAAATAAGCAAGCAAACAAAAAAACCCTAATAGAAAGTAGTATGTATGTAAATGGATGAATTTGCTATCGGGATTCTCAATTCCTACAGTACCTAGTTATAATGTTTCAAACATAGGTATCTTTTTCTTTAACCAGGCTATGAGTTCTGAAAGGACACAAAACCATGATGTACATTTCTTTAGGATTTTCTGTTGTGCCTCAGAAGATACGGGCGAGGACAAAGCTGCCCCACAAAGGGCAGTATTTTACAGTGTTTCTGAGCAACACAACTACCAAAGGATGTTACAATGTATTACAAGGATAAAAAGCATAACCGTCTCAAATGTATTTTATCCGGTTTCCCATAAAAAGTTTCAACAGCTCTTTTTAAAACTTGCTTCCAACATATAAACTTTAAATTTTAACATAAATTAAAAATTTTACTTGTGAACTTACAAAAAAGCCTATCGTAGGTAACATTTTTATCTCCTATGGGGATGTGAGGCCCCTAATGTTTCTTGCAATTTCAGTTATAGAAATGCTATTTTTGGCCACTCCCCGGAGGGTTAAAAAAAAAAAAAAAACACCTTGGTTCCCAGAGTTCCCTAGTCACAGCAGTAGTTGGAAAAGAAAGGCAGCAGGTGCCGTAAAAGAACACTGAATTGGAGAACCTGCGTTAAAGTCCAACCCAGTCACCAAAGAGAGAATAAATCTCAGCAAATTCTTTATCTTCTAGTTATTCTCGGTAATAAAAAGCTCTTATGGGACTGCTATGAGGATTAAATAATGTAAGTGAAAGCAGACCGCATTATAAAAATTAAGATTTCAGAAGAGCATATGCCTTCTTAAAAGGGAAAAACTGATAAATATGGCCCAATTTCTGTTTTTACTTATATATACAATTTAATAACCTCTACTGTCTTACCTAGCTTTATTTTAATCCATAGCTCTTTCCATTACCTGACAATATATCATACAGCTCCTCATTTCTTTACTATCTGTCCTATGACAGAACGTGTGTTCCGTGACGGCAGCCACCTCGGCTCGCTACTGTATGCTTAGGAGAGTACCTGGCAAGAGCAGGCATTCAGCGCATGTGGTGTATCAAGAAACGCAGACTATGCTATAAGATCAAGTTAAAATCCCAACCACATTTACTTCAAAGACAAGTTAGGGCAACCAAATCACAACTGTTCCACTGAATTACTTCCACAATTTACTTCTGCCTTCATTTTTGTGTATAGGTGGAAGAGATAAGAGACCTACTAAAATCCTAGGTAAACATAAACTACACCATCTAAACATCCTATCAAACAGTGGGCAAATGCTTACCTGTTACGCCAGTTTTAGGATAAAGGAACTGGAAGAATTCTTCGGGGATCAGCCCCAAACGAACTTTTCCTCCATGTTCAGGAAGAGGTGGTACAGGGGCAAGACTTGGCTGCCCTGTGTGGAAGATCCTTGTTGCCTGCAATACCCTATGGGTAGCAATTACACAAAATTAAAGGCTATTCTACAGGTCTTAAAGGTCATCTGTCTAGCACTTTGTATGTTTATTATTAGAATTACAATATAGAACGTAGACTTTGCAGCCAGATTATCTGGGTGTAAATCCTAGACCAGCCACTTGACTTTGAGCACGTAGGTTAAGCTTTTGTAATCACAGATTTCTCTAGGTAAAACGCGAATAAAGAATATGATTTTATAAGGCTGCCGTGAGGATTTTAGGTAAAGTGCTTCGAATGGTGCTAAGCATACAGTAAAGTTCTATGTAAGCAATTAGCTATTATATATCCGCTGTGTTGTGAGCACCTTGACGGCAAGAACTTTGACCTTTTTGAGTGTTCTCTGTGATGGGTGCTACTAACCACTGTGTGAAACAGGCCTTTTTAGTGTTGGGTAGCTCTAATTATGTTCATCTTTAAACTGAACTGCTGTGTACATACTTGAAACGTCTATCCATTAGATCTAATTTTACTTTTCTATGTAACATACACAATGCCTGTGTATTTGGGTTGAACATCTCAGTTCTCTCACAATCCTGACGATCCACAAGTTGCTGTCTGGTTCTGTTTACTACAGTGAGGTATCAGGACCAAACATAATACTCTAAACACAGCGTCACCAATTCATTCATTCTACAAATATGTACTGAGAACTTGCTAATGCCATTACTGAGCTTGAATTATTGTACCGTGGATTTGTCAACTATTCTCCTATTCCAACAGCCCAAGACTGCATTTTTAGCAGTTACAGCGCAGTGATATCTCATTAAAATTCTGATGAAATAAAATCCTCTAGTCTTCTTTATATATGCTGTCAAGCTCAGTCTCCTTCAAATTCTCAGTACGTTTTTGTCCCACACACACCCCCATTCTACCTCTATCCCTTTACAATGTAGGAGTTTTTATTATTTCATTGATTTTGATTTGAAGCTTTTATCTTTTGAAGGTTATTTCTGCCTCCCAATATATTAACTAGTCCACCAACTTTTGTTATTTGAGAATCATACTCAAGATTCTTTTATCTAAATCAGGGTTTCTCAACCTCGTCACTATAGATATTTTTTGTTGCTGTGGAAGGCTGTTCTGTGCACTGCAGAGTGACTAGCCGCATCCCCACGGCCTTTATGCCACTAACTACCAGTCAGCATCCTTCCTCCCACCCAGTAGTGACAACCAAAAATGTCTTCAGACATTGCCAAATGTCCCCTGGAGGGCAACAATGTTCCAGGATGAGGACCACTGATTTATTCTTTTTATTTTTATAAAGATTTTTATTTATTTATTTGACAGAGAACACAAGCAGGGGGAGTGGGAGAGGAAGAAGCAGGCTCATAGCAGAAGAGCCTGACGTGGGGCTCGATCCCATAACACCGGGATCACGCCCTGAGCCGAAGGCAAACGCTTAACCGCTGTGCCACCCAGGCGCCCCTGTTTTTATATTTTAAGTAGGTGCCATGCCCAATGTGGAGCCCCACATGGGGCTTGAACTCAAGACCCTGAGTCAAGACCTGAGCTGAGATCAAGAGTCGGCTTTTCACAGCAACAGCAAAGAAGCCAGCATGGCTACAGAGTGAGCCAAAAAGAGAATATAAGGAGATAAATTAAGAGGTAGGAGGAGATCAATTCATGTTGGGCCTTCTAGGTTATGGTAACTTTGGATTTTACTTCATTGGGATGAGGAGCTCTGGAGGGTTTTGTTGGGGTGGGGGGTGTGGGGGACTCATGTAATCCCTAAGTCTACTAGGAGAATGGGCTATAATGGGACAAGAATTGAGAGATACAAGCAGACTAGTTAAGAGACTACTGAAATAGACCAGGTGAAAGTTGAGGGTGGTTCATACTTCAGTAACAGTGGTAGTGGAAGAGTGGTTTTAAGTCCAGATATAATTTGGAGGAAGAGCCCCACTGATGTATTAGATATGGAATGTGAAACAAAGAGAAATCAAGTATGTTCTTTACATCTTACATATGTAATTATTTTACTTATGACTTCTGTTAAAATTGTTTACCTGTCTGTATGGAATCTCTTTTCTTTGTTAAGTTGGAAGCAAGTAGCCTCACTTTACTGCACACACAAAAATTAATTACAGATGGATTAAAAGCCATTTTTGCAAAGCAAAAATAGCTGTCAAATTTTGGCAAGATTTAGAGCTAAGTCTGGAAGCAAAAAGAGAAATTCCGAAAACTAACATGATTTACGTAACATTAAAAACAGATGTCAACACTTAGCACATACTATATATCGACTGCTGTTTTTAGTTTTACAGGAATTAAGTCCTTAGTTATCCTAATCATAATATACTATTATCTCCATTTTGCAGAGGAGGAAACCGAGGTCACACAGCTTGTAAGTGGAGGAACCAGGTGTAACTCTAGCTTGACAGTCTTTGCTCTAAACCACTATTCTATAGCTGCCTCCCCTTGGAGACGAAAGCAGGTTAGACTTACTCATTTTTCTATCTTTTGTTATGGAAGTGGCAAGATAAATATTTACTGAAACAATGAATGATTTCTCTGACTCTTATGATCTGACAGTAAAAGTCGAAATCTGGGAGAGAGACTAAAAATAACATGCTTCATTACTTTATTTAATAAACTTGCTTTTAGGTATGCAATCTAGAAACTCCCATTCCCGCTGTGGCAGCTAAGTCCAGATGAAGGTCACAAGAGAAAGGGGCGGGGCTTAGAAGACACCAAAACCAGCTTCTAGTTCAGTTAGAACACATCACTTACCCTCTTAGTCTTTGCCATAAGACGGTAAGATAAATATTCCAGGAAGTTACAGGTGCACCAGGGTTTGAATGAAGCTTTAAGCCTTTCAAAATTACCTAAAGAAGGGTAATTTCGGGCCTAAAGCAAAGAGGGGGTTACAGAGAAGTGAAATAAGGTGATAAAACAAGGACGAAAGGAAGTATTATACCCCTCTTACTTACCCTGGACCGAGAAGGGCTGCGTTCTTCAGACAGGGGGCTGCACATGAACAAGGCTCAGGTCAGCAAGGTCAAGGTGAAATCTGGTCTGTCCATTCCTCGGTCCCCGCGGGGCCCGCCCACTAAGGCCATGCACCCCTCTTTCCAGTCCCCCGAGACTGCGCCCCCACGCGCGCCCCTTGCGAGCGGCGCAATTCATTCCCCACTCAGGCCCAAGTCTTGCTGCGCCTTTCTACACCCCCTTTCCTCCCACCCCCTCCAGTAACCCTAGACGCACTCCTTTGCAATCACTCTGATAGCCCGGACCAGGGTCTAGACGTCTCACCCGCTGCGGCGGCCGCAGAACAAACCACCCGGGACAGCATGGTCAAAGAGGGTCCGCGCAGTAGGCTCTGCGTCCAGGTGACCCGAACAAGATATTCTGTCAGGGGCGGGAGCAAGATGGTCGCTCACAAGTCTCGCGAGAAGAGAACAACGTGCCTTCTGTCCACTAACTTTGCCTCTAATTCTTTTTCTCGCGATAAGAGGCACTGAGGGCGGAGAGCTTTTTGCCAGAGGGCCGCAGCTGACAGCGGAATGGAACCGTAGAAGCAATTCTCGCGAGATATAGAGCGGCCGTAGCCTGTGGAGAGGGGCGGAGGCCCAGAGGGGTACCACGTGGGGCTGCCGGACTGAATCTCGGGCGCGCGTCCAGTTTGGGTCTAGGTTGGAGTTGGAACCGTGGAGATGAGGAAGGAAACCCCGCCCCCCCTAGTGCCCCCGGCGGTCCGCGAGTGGAACCTTCCCCCTAATGCGCCCGCTTGTATGGAACGGCAGTTGGAGGCTGCGCGGTATCGGTCCGGTGAGCCGAGATCCCGGGCCTGGGAGCTCCCTCACCCTGGCTCGGGATGCCCTTTCCCAGGACTGGCCTTTCCAGCCCGCCCCCGTCCCGCCTGCCTTCCTGACCCCTGCCTCGCGTCGCTTAGTTCAGTTCCCACCCTTGCCCCGGGTTCCTGAGCTCAGATCTAGACTCGGCCCGCGTGCTGTTCGTTCAGTGCGGTCACCATGGAGACGAGCCCTTCCACTCCTCCAGCTCTGACAGCTTGTACTTCCTTTAGATGGGGCGCTCCTGCTCGGGGCCTCCAGCCTGAGTGGCCGCTGCTGGGCAGGCTCCCTCTGGCTGTTCAAGGACCCTTGTGCCGCCCCCAACGAAGGCTTCTGTTCCGCCGGAGTCCAGACGGAGGCCGGAGTGGCTGACCTCACTTGGGTTGGGGACAGAGGTATCCTAGTGGCTTCCGATTCAGGTGAGTCACTTTCTCCACAACCCCACAGGTGGAATGGGGGATGGGATACAGATCGGGCCGGGTTCAATCTTTTATGTCCCATACTCAGTGCTTGGGGGAGCTTGAGGGTGTTGGCCGGAAGGAGAGCTCTTGTGTAGCGGGAAGATACCTTTCCGTGATTCTAAATTGCCTGGTGGGAATTTCTAACAAAATTAAGAAGTGAATTAGAACCACTTTTTCTTCCCTATAACCTTCCCAGTATCCCCCCTCAACCCAGACCAAGGATAATCTTGATCCTAAAGATGATGCTTAAGTCAGTCTGTGCTCTTTCCATTTCCTCCCATTTTCTTCTTTTTAAATGTCTTCATTCTGCTTTGTTTTGAAAGTCAGGTTCAGCAATGGAGTCTTTGGAGTTAAAAAAAAAAAAACAGCATTTGGATATTGGTAGGCGTTGCATGGAAGGATAAAAGTGGGACATTATCATGGAACATTGCATCAAAAACTGGGGATGTGCTGTATGGTGACTAATATAACAAAATAAAAATTATAAAAAAATAAATTTAAAAAAAAGTGGGACATTAAAGACTGAGCCTCCCTGAGTGTTGAGCCTGAGCACTACATACTCAAGACAACTTTTGGGGGGGTTCTCTGTACTTAACCTGTCACTGTGCAGGACATTCAGTTATTCACAACATTTGTAAAGAAGCTATAGTATATTTATTCAAATTGTTCAACAAATACTAATGTCCAAGCAATTGGGAAGATTTAACCACACTGGACTGTGTGCTACAGAGATTATGGAGACTTTATCCTTGTCTCTTGGGACTTATTTTCCAGTGTTTTCTCATGGAAACAGATAATGGATTTTGCCAGTCATTCCATCTTTCCCTGTCTTTCTAGAAGCTTTCCCTGCCTAATTGTCTGGACTGTTATTAAGAAAAGAGTAATGCCAGCATAAAACCAGATGTCTTGGAAACTAGCTAAATCCCGTAGTGATAATGGATTTTGCTTTTGTAGTAATAGCTTACTTTGTTAGTTTAGTGACTGTGGACTCCGTTGAATCCTAGAAGTGAATTACTGTCTTGGTGTAATCTACACTCATTTCCCCCAAACTTCTCCCCACTCCCAACAGGTGCTGTTGAATTGTGGGAGCTGGATGAGAACGAGACACTCATTGTCAGCAAGTTCTGCAAGTATGAGCATGATGACATTGTGTCTACGGTCAGTGTCCTGAGCTCCGGCGCACAAGCAGTCAGCGGTAGCAAAGACTTCTGGTGGGTCCTTGCGCTCACTGTTCCTGCCTTTTAGACCCCTTTTGGGTGTCTTTACTATCCTGTTAGCTTCGTTGAGTAACGTTTTGGGGGTACTGTAATAACACAGTGATTAATTATGACATGTCTATAACATTTCCGTAGAGATATTACAGTCCATTGTGAATAGGCCTCAGCAGAAGCCCAGTAGGCAATGACATAGGACATGTCAGTTAAAAGAAGTTCGTATTTGAACTTGTTTTATGTAGATACTGTAGGTCAAATTAAGGATCTGTTTCCTTTTGCTTCTTAGCATCAAGGTTTGGGACCTTGCCCAGCAGATGGTACTGAGTTCATACCGGGGTGAGTGCACATTCTCTTTAGTCCTGGCCTTAGCTGTTTTCTTTTTATTCTCCCCTTGGTCACTTTGAACTTTGGATATCAGGGGCAGCAGTTCCTTGCCCTTCTGCCTGATAGTTTTCTTCCAAAACTATAGTCAGGCCCCAATATCTATCCGTTGCCTTTTCTTAATTTCCCTATTTCCGGGAATGGCCTCACCATCTTCTTGGCCACATGAGACTCCAGCTCTCAGTGCTTTTCCACCCCTCCTGCTTCCTCACTATCAGTGGGTCCCCGAGTTCTTTGGAGTCTTTTTCCACTTGGTCAGTGATTTCCCTTTCCATTTCTGATGCTCCCTTTTGCTTTCAGGCTTTACTCCTCACAGATGGTGGCACTGACCTCATCTGTCCATCTGCAGTCCCTCATCTGTCGTGGTTTGTGTGGCTTGTGGGTTAATATCCCATTTTCTTGTCATGGCATTCAAGCCCTTCTGTCAGTCCCCCTTCAAACATACTGCTCTAATTAAAACCAATCATAGCAGATCCTTGACATTCTCCAAGAATAAACCCTGAGACTTGTGAATCTCGAACTTTTGAATATTCACCTCCATAAAATTTCTATTTTTCTGGTGAAAGCCATCACTTTCTATTAATGTTACTTTTTTTTTTTCCAACTCATTTTCATTAATAGTGGTAGCAGCTGACTTCATTCTGGGAGCCATTCTTCATGACGATAATGCTTGGAGCATTAATGTGTGTGTGGCTAAGAGGTGTAGATGCTGGGTGATGACCTGGTTCAGTCAATGGCTTAATGCCATTCCCTGCCAATTCTAACTGCAAAGTGTATGATTCACAAATGTGCCAAAGCAAAAATCCCAAATTCATAAAGATCTCGGACCTTCAGCGTCCAAGACCTGTAAATGGTCAAACAATGTTAAAATACCAATGTGGAGCCTACCACACATGTCTTTTATTTCTTAGGCCTATGAGGGTTCTCCTGGTCTGCTCTAACTCTTTCAGCACTTCCTCCATTCATCTTTTCTCATTAGTTCTTTGTATTTCTGTCTAATCCCCCCCCCAACTGCAAGTCCCTTGAGGGCAGGGGAGCCACTTATTCTTTATCTTTTGTATTTTCCCATGGTGCTTGTCTCTGAGCTTTGCTTTCAAGTGAGCAATCAATTCCTTTTCATTCTGTTGGCTTTCCATGAAAGGCGGTTTGATGATATGCTCCTGTCCTGGGCAGACTGTCTCAGGTAGTCTAGTTGAAATACCTTTAAAGTATATGGTTTCCACAGCCTGTAATTAACGTATATCAGTGATCTTCAAAGATCTTAGCATGTAGACCTCCTGGAAAATTTTCCAAAAACTACCCTCTCACACATTTTTTAAATTGGCATCTAGTTTAAGTTTAAATAGTTGCAAAGGAGGTACTTTCTGGCCATATCATTATTGTGCACTGGATTTGCAGGTTAAGCCCCTTTCATCTCTGCAAAATGTCTACCGAATAACCTAACTGGCTAAAAACTAACCTGCATTGTTAAGCCAGCTGGCCAAGTTAGACTTAAATTTCTATCAGAAAAAGTCTGACTTCGGGGCGCCTGGGTGGTACAGCGGTTAAGCGTCTGCCTTCGGCTCAGGGCGTGATCCCGGCGTTGTGGGATCGAGCCCCGCATCAGGCTCCTCTGCTATGAGCCTGCTTCTTCCTCTCCCACTCCCCCTGCTTGTGTTCCCTCTCTCGCTGGCTGTCTCTATCTCTGTCAAATAAATAAATAAAATCTTTAAAAAGAAAAAAAAAAGAAAAAGTCTGACTTCATTTTGAAGTTCGGTTCAACTTGTCAGATGTGTCTTTCTGACAACCATCTGTCATAGTTTTCAAAATTTTCATTGTTAAGAGGAAACACAGAGAAGTCTCAGAATTACTCTAGCACTTGTGGTGTGTTGTGGTTTGTGGTAGGATGAAACAAGGCCAGCCCCTGCACTGAATTTTACCCAGATGCTCTTCCTTTTGCTGTTTGGCTCTTGGGGAAAAGCCCCTTTGATTTAATACCCTAGAGTTTCACACACCTGGGCATTGTACCAGGGTGCGGTGTGGGGTGGGTGAGAAGCGTGCATCCCTTCCACAACTGGGAGAAGGGGAATGTGAAAGCCGAGGCAGGAAAGGGGCACTGGGAAACTCTGGCAGCTTCTCAGTTTGATTTAAGGAAAGAGAACTTTGGAAAGTTTATTTCCTGAAATGCATCAGTATCCAGACCTCCCCTGAAAGTGTCTGTATGTTATCTGGAGGCGTGTGGGTACTATCGTATGAAAATTGCTCTTCTGGGATGTAAATCCCTTTGCTCTTCTTGCTCAGCCCCTAATTTTTCTTTCCTTGTCTTCACTAATTCATTTTCTTCCCCATGCCTTTTTAGGTTTTAGAACTCCATCAACCTTTTCTCTTAGGTTTTGTCTAATCCAAAATCTCTCACAAGATTTGTTAAATTGCATCATGAGATAAGGCCCGTTTCTCACACCTCCCTTAGTAGTATCTGGGCTGCGTGGTAGTAATGCCTCCAGCTTCTGCTCTGTCATACTTCCCTTTCTCTCTCCTTCACAGCTCACTCCGGGCAGGTCACCTGTGTCACGGCCTCCCCCCACAAGGATTCCATGTTCCTTTCATGCAGTGAGGTGAGATACAGCCTCTCCTTCCCTCCCCACTTCCTAGCCACACTCGAACCCTCTGGCCACAAGTCTAGTGTGGAGACTTGGCCAGCAGCTGCTCTTTGGATTGTGAAGCTCTTGTTCTGTTCCTTCTTCTAGGACAACAGAATTTTACTCTGGGATACCCGCTGTCCCAAGCCAGCATCACAGATGGGTGAGTCTGAGAGCCAGTGGTGGGAGGGTGGTACTAGGAACCCACCTGGAAGAGGCTTCCTTGGCCAGAGACAGAGGCAAAGTCACCAGAGGTTCAGTCAGTGTGACATAAGGGATATAATCACTTTTTTCCCCACTGAGGCTCTGTTGATTCCATTTTGCACAGTGGGCACCAAGAGGAAGGGTGGGTTCGTGGGTGGCTGATTTACTTTATGTTTCTGGGATGGGTGGACAAAGGGGCCAGCATTGTTGCCTTCATGCTGTATGCCTGAAACCTGCCTTTGACTCGTGTCCAGAAAGGGCAGGAGCCCGAAGGCTAAATGAGGGTATGAGGGTCAAGGGCAAGGACACGGCTGCCTTAGTAGGGTTTGGGAAGGGGAATAAAGGTGCTTCTGCAACTTTGTTTGAGAAGCTCCTTCACAGAGCTGGGCTCTGAGTCTCGTTTCAGCTCCCTCCTCTCTCTTTGCAGGCTGCACTGCCTCTGGCTACCTTCCTACCTCCCTGGCTTGGCATCCTCAGCAGAGCGAAGTCTTTGTCTTCGGTAAGGCAGCCTGTCCCACAGCATTTTGACCCTGGGAAGGGGGAGGGTGAGAGCACGCTGACCCCGTCACGCACACGACTCTAGCTGCTCGGTCTCAGCAGCACACTTGGGCATTGTGTGAATTACGCCCGTGGGAAGGTGGGATGATGCAAAAGTGGTTTTAGTTTGGCTTTGGAGAACATGATGACTTTTTAGATCTGATTCCTGATTGTTTGCTCCGGCTCCTGTATTCCGGGCATGGCCAGAAGTGAGTGAACCACAAAACAAGTGGATTGCTGTATAGGGAACTCGGCTGTAGAGTAGGGCTAGCTCCCATGCTCTCAGAGCCATGATACTGTACATATGGTGACGGAGTTTGTGGTTAAAATAATAACTATCTCGTTCGTTAATTTTCACGACCACCAGTGACTAATTGTCCCTACTTGACAGAAGAAGAAACTGATGCTCAGAGTGGTTCGCTCGTGTAAGGTTGAGGAGCTAGCATTCAAATCCAGGTCTGGCTGACTCCAGGGCCATGTTCTGATCCACTGTGATGGGCTTCCTCTTTTCTCTAGGTGATGAGAGTGGAACCGTCTCCCTTGTGGACACCAAGAGTGCAAGGTGTGCCCTTAGCTCAACTGTGCACTCCCAGTGTGTCACTGGGCTGGTGTTCTCCCCACACAGGTACTGTCCTTTGTCCCTGGGGGCCTGATGGGTGTGAATGGGACCGTGCTGGGGCATGCTGATGTTTGCAGAGCATTAGCTGATTGGGCCATTCCGTAAGGCAGACAGTGCTCTAGCTGAGGTTTCAGAACGCTCATGATCTCTGAAGACCACAGTCCTTTTTTGGGTAGGATGGTTTCTGTCTGCACAGGGCTAAGATAAGGTCCTGTTCCTGCTCAACACCCAGAATGATTAATATTGCGGGCTTCTGAGACTGCGTGGTTGGGAAATTTCTGCATTCTTGCTAAAACTGCAGGGAGGAACCAGATGGGGTTGTTGGTTGCCAGGCTGCTTGTCCACCCTGGTTTGCTCCATTTCCCTCCTCTTGCCCTGGAACTTGTAATGTGGACTTGAGCGGTAGCCAGACCTTAACCCGAAGTGGGGATCAGGCCACCTCCTCTGGGTCACTTTAGGGTGGGGGGTGAGGGCTACACCAGGCAGGATTCATCATGGGATCATGGCTTTACCTGACATAACCCTCCCCTTGCTCTCCTAGCACCCCTTTCCTGGCCTCTGTCAGTGAGGACTGCTCACTTGCTGTGCTGGACTCAGGCCTTTCGGAGGTGTAAGTGTGAAGTGGGGTTCTGTAATCAGGGATTGGGGAGAAGAGCTGTGGGTGGCTGGGTCCTTCTGCCTTCGTTGAAGTGCACTGACTGCACCGTCTCACTCAAGGGGGCCGGGTGGTGGGAGCAGGCTGGCACTGACTGTCTCCCTGCTCCTGGGACTGACTCACAACCAGCTCTGTCCCTGGTAAAGGAGGGCTGTGGTGGTAGGTGGGATTTCCATCTGGTGATCCAGCTCTCTCCAGAAAGGGACAGTCTACCTTTGTCACATAAAGAGCACATACGTGAAATGCGACCTGCTGTGGGGTGAAAGGCCGCAAACACCGTACCGGAATTACTGCTTCCTTCTTACTGAGAGAGCCGTGATTTGCTCTCTGATCCTGGCCCATATTACCACCCTTGCTCTAGCCACCATTTCTTTATGAAATGAGGACACTGGACTGAATGATCGATGAAGTGC
Source organism: Ursus maritimus (assembly GCF_017311325.1). Taxonomy (NCBI): domain Eukaryota; kingdom Metazoa; phylum Chordata; class Mammalia; order Carnivora; family Ursidae; genus Ursus; species Ursus maritimus. The sequence goes on from NW_024423564.1 coordinate 12,435,071, forward strand.
TCTGTGGCTAACTGCACTGCTGTCATGGTGACAAGGCCACCCATACGGTGAAGTTTGTGTCACACATCCAAAAAGGTGCCCTGGTTGTGTTGGAGTGTCTCTCTTGTCCAAGTCCGCTTTTTCCTCTTGTCTCTCACCACGCCCATACTTCCCTTTTTTCTCTTCTAGGTTTAGAAGCCGAGCCCACAGAGACTTTGTGAGAGATGCTACTTGGTCCCCGCTCAATCACTCCCTCCTTACCACGGTGGGCTGGGACCACCAGGTCATCCACCACATCCTGCCTACAGAGCCTCTCCCGGCCCTGGGACCTAAGAGCGTTGCCGAGTAGAGTGGATTTAAGACAAAGAGCAAATCCCCCATGAGTATCCACTCCCTCTGCCCCTGCCCTCTCCGTCTGTGAGACCACACAGGAGCCTTATACAGTATGTTGGTACGCCAGATCTGGGCAGTTAATAGGCATCGTCTCTCGGCCTGAGGGAGGCTGGATTCTGGGATCTTGTAGTCATAGGGAAGAAAAACTTTCTTAAAATTGGATATGTATGTGTGTCTGAGTGTGTGTGTAGATACATAATTTTTGGTGGTGGGAGGGAATTAAAGAAATCCATCTTACATCTTTCCCAAGCCGTCCCCCCACCAAAAAAAAAAAAAAAAGTTCACAAAAGGGTTTTATGCTTCCTACGTGGCTGTGCATGAGGAATTGGCCAGACTGGATGAGATGTGGGATATGGGCATCCCTGGATTCTTGGAAGCAGCTTATATACCACTCATGGAGATAGGAGCAACTTTATTTTTTATAGAACTTAATCTGCCTTTCTATGGCAATGCTTCCATTCACAAAAATCCCGCCCAGCTCACCTCGAGGAAAAGCCAGGACACTCCTCATAGTTTTCCACATCTTTGCCATTAAACTGAGTCAAAAATCCATTTTCTGGCTGAATAAAATTTTGGCTGGTGCCTGTGTAACGCTCACCCCCCCCCCCGCCCATGGAATTGTACCTGTGGAAGATGAGCGTTTTCCTGTCATAGATCCCATGGGAAAACGTTGGGGGATGGTGGAGAGCGGAAAGGCATTTTAGTTAAGTTAAAAACTGACATAGACTTGCGAGGAGCGTCTGCCATGTTTCCCACGGGAAAACAGCTTGGGGCCTGACCTCTCCTGGCTTCTGGACCCCTTTCTCTGGATGTAGGAAGTCTGACTGCTGTTTTTGTGGACTCTGAAGATTTTAAAGTACAGCATCAGAGAATTGGAAATACTAGTTGGTGAAATAAAAAGCTTAGGCTTCGGCCTGTCTTGAAGCGTGTGTTATGTGCAGTTAGACATATCTCACTTACGCGAGTCATCAGGGTATCAGTCATAGCCCAGCATTTTTGTGTGTGTGCTTCCTCAGCCCCTCAGAGTAGCTAGTTGGGACTTAAATATTGGGTTACTTGGGTGGGTGGACTGGTTACTGCCAGAAGTCATGGTCAATTACTGATTACGAAACTAAGTACAGTTATGTACTTCCGTGCTTTGCAAGTTTAGCTCGGCTAAAATCACATGAAACTAGGCCAGTTTGAAGGAGTATGGACAAAATATTTGTGAGTAAAGCTTCCATGCTTCACCTTTGCCAAACAGGAGCTCTGTCATCACAATAACCCCGAGTAAAAACATTGGAATTTGTAGTCGTGATTACTGGGTTTGGGGTAAGATGGGAAGAAAGCCTTCACTGTTCCTAACCATAAGTACTTAGAAGGTAATTGGGTGGGTGGGCGGAAACGCTGAAGTTCTTCCCAGAGATAAACTTCACAAAGTTGTGATGGCTTAGAGAAAGGAGGGGTGAGGTGGGCAGGAACCAAATTTGCCTAGCCCTTTTCCTCCTGAACTCAGGAATGGTGGAGAGGAAAGCAGCGGAGACGAGAACCCAAGGAAATGTCTGTCTGATTCAAGGTGGTTAAAATGACAGCAAAGAAGGAAAACCGTTTTTGAAAAACCACATTATCTTATTGTAAAAAAAAAAGTTGGTTTGGATTCAGGTCTGGGCCGATGAGGGTAATCACATCTATTAATGATTGCCATTAAAACATTGGCAAATCTAATCAAAATTACCATCCCAGGTAGGAATGACTGTCCCAGTTTGGGTCAGATGTGTATGTTACAGTGAGCAAAGAAGGTGGTTTAGAACAGAAGGTGGCTCCTCAGTGAGAAATGTGATAGCCCGCGCGGTTCAGTAAGTCCTGGACGTGAGGAGAGTTTCAGGAGCATGAGCGTGGACTTACAGGTGAGGGTTGGGAACAGGCTCCTTTTACTCGGCTTAAAGCTACAGGCATTTATATTGCATTTAATTTCACTGGTTCAGATGTCTAATGCTGGGGTCCGTCCATTTCCCTGTCTTCATTGTTCTCATTCGGAAGCCCCTCCTGACCCCCTGTAGTCCACTGCTGATCTGCATATCACCACGCCTTCTCGGGAGTGCCCGGAGCCACGGGCTGAAGGAGGCTCGGTGTGGTTTCAGGTGGCACCAGACATTGCTCTGATTCCCAAGCTGTCTCCTGCCCCACAGGGCAGCAGGAGGCCAGTTCTTTAGTAGCTCTATAGGCATTACTTGCTGACTCACCGTCACATTATAGCAGCAAAAGCAAATAGTACTATCTTTATTTATTAAATTATTCTTTTTTGAATTGCCTCCATTTTTAAACAATATCTTTGAAATTAGGTATGTGAGGAAAATACACTTCTTACTATACATTAATATTTTTAAAATCCTTATGCACAACCAAAAATCATCTCATACCAAATATTGGGAAACACTGCTCTATCCCATTAGGGTCTTTTTTTTTTTTTAATTTTTAATTTTAAGTAAACACACCATATGTGGGGCCCAAATTCACAGCCATGAAGTCAGGAGTGGCACGCTCTACCAGCTGAGCCAGCCAGGCAACCCTATCCCATTCATTGTAAAGATGTAAAATGGTAAAGATCTTTCAAGTTTGCACCAATCTAGTCAACACTCTTTGGGCTCTTAGATTCAACCAATTGATTTTGTTCAAGTCATACGTGTCCAGTTTATCCCCATGAGTATCACGAAAGATTTGGCCGAACGCTTTGTTAAAACCAAGGTATTTCAGCTCCGTGATCTTGCCTTCAACTAGTTGAGTATCGTAAAATATGGGAGGGGGTGCAGTGCTGTAGGCGTTTCTTCAGTAAGCCAACTTAAAGACATTTGTAAGTGTCTTCTCACTCGTGAGAACAGGCTAAGCACTAGGGAGGAGTATTTTCAAGTATCCGGGTGGGTGTGTAAAATATATAACAATGGTTGTATTGTTTGAGAGCAAGAACTTAAGGATTGAGAGCAGACAGCATGACACGGCACAGTGACTTTGAACATGACCCTCATTCAGCATTTACTGTTCATCATCTATACACGTGGAGTCGTAGTTACCATCCTTGGCGTGGTCATCGCTGAATGAAGCAGAGGTCACTCTGGGGCATCCCTTGTTACATTGTGGTGTTCTTTTCATCCTCTGTCATCCTGAGGCATGCAATGGGTAGGTCTGAGATCCAGCCTTACCCACTGCAGCAGAATAGGATCCCAGAGGACTGACCCAGGTGCAGATGAAGGCGGTTCAGATTGGCAGGCAGATTTAGCTCTGTCCTGGAGGCAGCATGAAGAACGAGTGCTTCTGGTAGGAGTCGGGATAGAAGGGCACAAACCTAGTGGTTAAGCTCAGTGATATGGAATCTGGGGGACAGGAGCGGGCGTGAGGGGAGGCTTAGAAGTAGAGAAAGGCAGGCATTCATTCAAGGGGGGGGGTCTTAAAAGATAGCCAGCAAGGGCCGCAGGTGTCTGGCAAGACTGAGTCAGGACCCAGGCCCTGGCGAACTGCTGTAGTGCCTATAGTTTACAGAACAGGAAGAGAAATGAAGGCAGAGACCCGTTAACAAGAATTAGGTGACTCAGGCTAGGAATTGGGAAGTAAGAGCACGGTCATTAGTGTTAGAAACCACACCAGGGGTAACGTAACGTTAGAGGTTCAAGTTGTTGCCCAGCCTGGTCCGGTGTTGCCCTCGGGAGGCTTCATTATCGCCTGATTCAGGTTACTCACCCAAGGAATGGAGCGTGGCATTGACATGCAGGTGGCCCCAGCGACGGTGCAGGGTAAGAACTGGATCTCAAGTCTGTTTAGCAACAAAACTCATGTTTTCCCCATTGCCCCTATCCAAGAGAGATGAGAGACACATCCTTCTTCAAGAGGGAGACCTACACTAGCTCTGTTCACTAGAATAATCTGTTCACTAGACTAGAAGCTCTGTGAGAGCAGACACTGTCTTGCTCACCATTGTATGCAGAGTGCCTAGCAAGGCCCGGCACATGCTCAGTGACTATTAATTGAATACTTAAAGGAAGACGAAGATGAATGAACAAATGCAGACACAGTCTCTTAGGTGGGCTATGCCATCAGGCGAGCCTAGAGTTCTACTGAAACATCCTTTGCCTAAACGTTCTATACCATTTAATGTTTTTGTTCCATGGTATCCAAGCCATCTTCTGATTAAAAAAAAGTGATTTTCTGACTTCTTCATACTGGAAGGGATGCAAATTCAACCACTAGTCATTGTATTTCCCTGTGTCATTTATTATATTGACATTTGGTTAGTATCTCTGTGACACGGGGATTAGGTGAACTCTCAGTCTCTGGGAAGATGGGCATCCGATTTCTGGTCCTCCATGATTGAGATTCAGACCCTGAAATATGGGACCTACTCATGATCTGAGATCCTCTGTAGCAGGAAGAGAAAACTGATGGATCATAAAAGCATCTGGCTACAGATCTATTTTGTTTATCCTTCATATTGCTGCTGTATTTTTATAAAACATTGGCTCTCAGGTCTCCAGAATTATATAATTATGTTCCTTAGGGTCATAACACAGTCCCAGCACTGGCTTATATACTGGCTCAAACATTATTCACTCACACAAAGATTCAGATTTTTGTCTTAAGAAATTGAGAGATCAGGGGCGCCTGGGTGGCACAGCGGTTAAGCGTCTGCCTTCGACTCAGGGCGTGATCCCGGCGTTATGGGATCGAGCCCCACATCGGGCTCCTCCTCTATGAGCCTGCTTCTTCCTCTCCCACTCCCCCTGCTTGTGTTCCCTCTCTCGCTGGCTGTCTCTATCGCTGTCAAATAAATAAAATCTTAAAAAAAGAAAAAAGAAAGAAATTGAGAGATCAGGACGCCTGGGTGGCTCAATCAGTTAAGTGTCTGCCTTCGTCTCAGGTCATGATCCCAGGGTCCTGGGATAAAGTCCTGCATTGTGCTCCTTGCTCAGGGGGAGCTTGCTGCTCCCTCTGCCTGCCACTCTCCCTGCTTGTGCTCTCTCTTTCTTTCTCTCTGTCTCTCTGACAAAGAAAGAGAGAGAAAGAAAGAGAGGAAGGAAGGAAAGGAGAAAGCAAGAAAGAAAAAGAGAGAAGAGAAAGAAAGAAAGAGAAAGAAAGAAAGAAAGAAAGAAAGAAAGAAAGAAAGAGAAAAGAGGAATGGAGGGAGGGAGGAGAGGGAGGGGGAGAGAGAGGAAAGAAAGAAAGAAGGAAAGAAAGAATGAAAGAAAAAGAAAGAAAGAAAAAGAAAGAAAGAAGGAAAGAAAAGAGATGGAAGAAGGAAGGGAGGAGGGAGGGGGAGAGAGAAAAAAAGAGAGGAAAGAAAGAAAAAAGAAAGAAAGAAAGAAGGAAAGAAAAAAAAAGAAAGAAGAAAGAAAGAAAGAAAGAAAGAAAGAAAGAAAGAAAGAAAGAAAGAAAGAAAGAAAGAAAAGGAAGGGAGAGAGACGTTGAGGGATCTTCCAACATGGGATCTATTTCATCCATGGCAACCATTAGCAGCTACTTGGAGTGCTGTCCCTGTTCATACCGATCTCTATTGTCTCTCAACCAAGAGGCTTCAGGTTAGTCGGTGTGTATCACTGGGCTTGAACTGTTGTTCTCATAAAGTGGACAGTGAGCTATTATATTGTGTCCATTTCACCCATGTACATTACCTGCCTGGCACGTGTCAGCACATGAATCTGAGAACCCCACTCTGCGGGGCAACTCTTTCGGTGTCCTTAGTAACAGCTGCCACTCACTGAGCCCTTATTACACGCCAAGTCCTGAACTAACAGTCTTTCATACATTATCTTTTTAATTCCCATAAAACCTTATGAGGTGAGTATGAGCTGTGATCTCCATTTTACAAGAGTGGAAGCTGAAGCTCGAAGATCTAAGTCATGCCCAAGATCATAAAACTTCTCACTGATGACACTGAGATTCAAACCTTAGCCTGCCTAGGTCCAAAGCTGGGACTTTTAAACTTTATATTACACCGCTTCCCTAACCAATAATCTGATAACAGTAGAATTACTGCCTCCACACAGTGTTTACTCCTCCATGGGGGGCAAATCCCAGGAACAGGGCTGAGCACAGCTCTGCCCTCGCCATGGCCCTTGGCGGACACCCACTGGGTGCCAGTGTCAGACCCAGCTATCGCTTTGTTGGCTCTGAGAGCTACAGCTCTGCTGGAGAGGGAGGGTGGGAGGTGCTGGGGTCACTGTGACTCGGGCAACAGCCCATTAATCACTGGCCCTGGTTTTGTGTGTGTGTAGCTGGGCTACGCCAGCGCTGTCCCAGGGCTGTCCCAGAACTCCTATAAAGGGGCTCGTGCCCTAGCCTCGCCTCTCTCAGACCTCTGAGATGGGCAGGCTGTTGCTGTGGATTGGTGAGTGTGGCAGGTCCCAGCCCCTACAACGTCACTCAGTCCAGGAGATACCGGGCTTCCTACGTTTGTCACCTCTCGAGTGCTTGAGAAGCAGCCACGGACTTGGGGGCTGGATTAGGTGGAGTTGGGATGGGACATAGTGAAGGGCCAGAGGGGCCCAGGCAGGAGTGATCTGAGCTGTGGTCCTCCTATCCAATAGTTACCCATTAAATATCTCTATGCCCAGTTCCACCTTGGACCAGTGGTATCAGAATCTCTAGGGGAGGAGCCGGAACATCACTACTTTTTATACTTGCAGCCAGGGTGAGAACCACTGGCCTAGAGCTTTTGCTGGGACTTCGAAGTCATCGTTGTCCCCGTGCTAAGCATGCGTGTACCCACGTGGTGTTTGTTGGGGGTAAATAGGGGCTTCAATAGCTCTGGCAACACTGGCTCAACTTAGAGGAAAAAGTGAACGCAGCGTGTCTCCATGTGTGCGTCTGTGTCTGGCTATGGGGCCCGGTTGGTGGGGGCGCTGGAGGACTGGAGGGGGGCTGGGGCATGTCACTCTGGGCAGACATGGGAATGTGAGTGTGATTCCATTCCTTGTTTCCTGCAGGGCTGGTTCTTGTGCTGAAGCAGTGCGATGGTAAGGAAATTGTGTCCTCCTCTCCAGAGCCGGGGAGCTTCTCGGGCTGAGAAGTGCTCTGTGTCGAGTGTCCCCTGAAGCCCCTCCCTGCCCCCCCCGCCACTCCTGTGTCCCAGGGATCATTGATTCCTGCTGCAGTTCAGCGGCAGGTTTTTTATTTATTTTTTTTTATTTTTATTTTTTTCAAAGATTTTATTTATTTATTCAACAGAGATAGAGACAGCCAGCGAGAGAGGGAACACAAGCAGGGGGAGTGGGAGAGGAAGAAGCAGGCTCATAGCAGAGGAGCCTGATGTGGGGCTCGATCCCATAACGCCGGGATCATGCCCTGAGCCGAAGGCAGACACCCAACCACTGTGCCACCCAGGCGCCCCAGCGGCAGGTTTTTTAGTCACCCACCACTTGTGTCGCTCTGTGTGCCAGGGTCCAGACTTGAGGATCCATTCTAATCAGGATTCCATAAGGCATTCTTTTCCCCTCTGGGGCCTCAGCAGTAGGGGCAGCGGGGGTGGGGGGGGGACAAGACCTCTGTGTCGCCTTGGGTTGTGTCTGCATGGGGGCTGTTCACAGTGCTCTGTGGAAGCCGATCCGTCCTGTCCCTTGGGCTCTGCCAGCTAATGCGTGTCCTCCCTTGCCAGGCGCTGCCCATAAACTGGTGTGTTATTTCACCAGTTGGGCGCAGGGGCGCCCCAGCCCTGCCTCCGTCTTGCCCCGGGACCTGGACCCCTTTCTCTGCACCCACCTGATATTTGCCTTTGCCTCAATGAACGACAATCAGATTGTTGCGAAGGACCCCCAGGATGAGATTACCTACCCAGAGTTCAACAAGCTCAAGCAGAGGTGTGTTCAAACTGTGCGTGGGGATCGTTTTTTCAGGTTTTACAGGCAGAAGAAAATTAATCCTGTGTCTCTCGGTACTCATCAACTCTCTTCCGGTTCTTCTGATCCTAGCCCCCTCTCAAGTGGGACTCGGGAGCATCCCTGCCTGAGAACTCCCTGTTGAGTAATACCCCGAGCTCATTCTTGCCTCCTTGACCTTGTGAGGCCCCGTTGCCTCTGCCTGGTACCCCCCCCCCCACCACCCGTCAAGCCAGTGGGGCGAGCTCATGTACTAATGCTGTTAGAATGCTTCAAGGAGAGCCTGCACATCACAGATGCCAGTATCTTTATTACCATTTGTCACCTGCACACACACACACACACACACACACACCCCGGGCAAATGACCCCCCCAAGGGAAGGAGCAGGGTCTCTAATAGGTTTGTATACCAGCAGCGAGGTGAGTGTCTTTGCACAGAGCTGGTGCCCAGGAAGTGCTTGCAGAAGTATTCCTATCCCCACAACTCCTGGCTTCTCTCCCTGTCCAGGGGGAGGTCTGTCTCTGCATGAATGGTGATTGATGGCCAAGGTAAAAATCTTTGTCACTTGATCACAGGCTCCCTGAGAGCAGGGAGCTTGTCTGTCTCACTCTCTGTTGTATCTCAATCGAGCATCTAAATCGATCAACCGCACATAGTAATTGCTCAATAAATATTTGTCGACTAAGAAAACAATGAAAAGAAACATTTTAGACTACTTTCTTTTTCTTTACGTGGGAGCGTCATGGGGATGTGGGGGCATTTTGTGGACTTTGGACAGCCTGGGGGGTCCTGGGTTGTGATGACCCATGGGTTGATTGTTCTCCATCTTCCTTTCTTTTCTTCCCTGTGCTTTGGTCTGCTCTTCTCTCTCCCTCCCTCCGCCCGCCTTCCCCTTTCACTTCTCCTCCCTCCCCCTCTACTTTCCACTGTTCCCCAGGGACCACTGGAGTGGGGCCCCAGCTTACCTCCCTCTTTCCCACATCACAGGAATGGGGAGCTGAGAACACTGCTGTCCATCGGTGGGTGGAACTTCGGTACATCCAGGTGAGACTCTGCAGCCCCTCCCTGCTGCTTGAATTCCCCGTCCCTGGGTATTTAGCCCCCGGTGCCGGGAGGGCCTTCTCAGAAGGGTTGACCTGCCTTCCTTTCCTCCAGCCCTACCGTGTGCCCTCCCCAGGGTGCTTACCAAGGGGCTTTGTGGGGGCTTGTGGTTCTGCAGAAAGCCTTCCTTCCTCGCCTCACCCTGGGTCTCCTGCAGGTTCACCAATATGCTGTCCACATTATCCAACCGGGAAAGGTTTATTGATTCGGTTATATCCCTCCTGAGGAAACATAAGTTTGATGGTCTGGACCTCTTCTTCCTGTACCCTGGACTGAGGGGCAGCCCCAAGAGTGACCGGTGGAGTTTTCTCCTCTTAATTGAAGTAAGGCCAAGTCTGGCAGCTCCAGGATCTGGCAATGATTCTGCTTTTATCCTAGCTGGGCTCGTGGCACAGGGGTGGCAGAAGGCCAGGGACAGGGGCAGGAGAGTGGTAGAAGAATGTTCGTTGACTACCATCATCTTAGAAGTGCCAGGCGTATCCAGGTCCTGGTCCAGCCCTGCAGCCCAGGTGATGCCTGTCCTGTGCAAATGCCTAGCCTCCCTCGGGCAAGCAGTCTGCAGCCTGTGCTCCTGACCCTGCCCACCACCCCTCTACCCCTCTATTAAGTCACTTACTATGGTGGCTCAAGGCCACCTCTCTCAGGAGCCTGGGTGCAGGGCCTGTGTCTGACTCAAGGAGCTCTGTAAATGAAGCTTTCCTGGCTGATACTTTCTGTTCCTGACTTCTTGGTCTGGGTCTCTGCGTCTGCCTCTTTCTTGGCAGGAGCTCCTGTTCGCCTTCCGGAAGGAGGCCCTACGCGCTGGGCGTCCCAGGCTGCTGCTCTCTGCTGCTGTCTCTGGGGATCCACACATCATTCAAACAGCTTACGATGTGCGCTCTCTAGGAAGGTGAGTGCATGCTGCCTGGTGGGGCAGGACATCGGAGGGAAGGAGGCTGGTGGCGCTCAGAACCGCAGCGCTGCCGAAACCCGCCCCTGAGTTCTCCGCGTCCAGGGGCTAGTTGGGGGGCCAGCCAAGGGCCATGGCAGGGACAAGGGTTAGCGCCACGTAGCCTGGGATTTCTTTAGGAGATCAGAGGGAGGTGCGGAAGCAGTCCCCACAGTCACGTCGTCTTGGGTAGGGTGTCCTGCAGAGACCTTTGCTGGGTCTCACGGGGAACATACCCTGGACCTGGCCTCTGCCATCCTAGGGGACAGCTGTAGACATGCGCTGTGCTGCCCACGGCTGGCATCAGAGGCAGAGGAATCGGCAGTCACTGCCCCAAATACAAAATGAGGTATGGCCAGCCAGGCCTAGCTTTCCGAGCACGGGTCTCTGTGCAAAAGTTACAAAGCTGAACAAAGAATAGCTCATAACTTGCTCTTCCTGGACATGCCGGCTCTGGGCTAATTTTCTCAAACCTCGAGAACGGAGTATTTACAGATGAGAAGCTGAGGCCGATGCAGAATGAAAGAGAGGACGGGGTGTGTCTGTGTGTGAAGACACCAGGGAGCTGGGTTTCCATGTGGGGGCAGCAGGGAGAGACCCCGTGGGGCATAGAGGCAGTCAGCATTGTTCTTACTAGAAGGCAGGACTGAGGGAGTCCGACCGTGGGGCGGCTGGGTGACCTTAGGCAAGGTAGTGAGCGTGTCAGAGTCTCGGCGTCTTCAGCTCTAAAATTTAGTTATTGAAATTAAATGACGGAGTCCTTGTACACCTTGGTGCCCATGACTGGTAAGTGCTCACTGACATTTGTTCATTCTGAAAGTGTTCTGGAAGCCATGGTTTCACTGGTGCCTTGAAGGCTGGAGGACAGAAGCTCTGTAGCTGCCGTGGGGCAGTGCTGCCTTCCTCATGACCGTTTATGCCACCTGTGAGCACTGGGGTTGGGCACGGCTGTTTCCTTTTTTAAATTTTCAAAAAATATTTTATTTATTTATTTGAGAGAGAGAAAGTGAGTGTAAGCACGAGCAGGGGGTGAGCAGGAGTCCGACTGGACTCGATCCCAGGACCCCAAGATCATGACCTGAGCTGAAGGCAGATGCTTACCTGACTGAGGCTCCCCGGCGCCCCACGAATGTGTTTTCTTGTCTGACTGCTGCCTACTTCCATGGAAGCTGTCAGGATGGCATGGGTCCTGATGTTCCTTGTCGGCTGTGTGCTGCGGTGGCCCATTTCAAGCAGATGGCGCAGACAGGCAGGCAGCCTGGGCTGAAATGGGAGGGAAGCTTATGCGGCCAGTGCACAACTAGTTCGCTGGTTAGTCATCTGGTGATCTGACTTGAAAATCTAGTTAGCCCAACCTGCATGTCTCCTCCTCTCGCCCTCGCAGACTCCTGGATTTCATCAATGTCTTGTCTTACGACTTTCATGGAAGCTGGGAAAAGTTCACAGGGCACAATAGCCCCCTGTTCTCTCTGTCTGGAGACCCCAGCTCTTCGGTAAGGAAAGACCTCGAGGGGCCCAGACACCTGCCCTGAGCCCAGGCTGTCGGCCCTCAGTAACACGGAGGGATTTGTGGTCTTCCTACATACAGGCACATGCCATGAATTACTGGCGAAAGCTCGGGGCACCCCCAGAGAAGCTCCTCATGGGATTCCCCACCTACGGACGTACCTTTTGCCTCCTCAAAGCCTCTAAGAATGGACTGCAGGCCGAAGCTGTGGGACCCGCGTCTCCGGGAAAGTACACCAAGCAAGCTGGCTTCTTGGCTTATTATGAGGTGACGGGAGTAGGGATGTCTGTCTATTAGGGCTTCTTCATCCTGGGCCAGGGCAAGAGCAAGGACAACCAGGCAGAGGCAAGGCTGAGGGCTGGAGACAGGACAAAGAAGTGGTTGACCAGCGCAAGAGAAATCCACTATCTGAGATATTTCCTTTTTCTTCAGCGGAAGGTATTTCAGTCCCTTGTAAGGCATGAGGGGCTGGGTGGAGTCCAAGTGGAGGGGGACCCCTCAAAAGAATCTTAACTGTTATACAAGTCAATCCTGACTTACGACTCTCTGGCCTAAATAAAAATAATAATATTTGAAATATGTATAATTTCAAACGTTTGCAAAAGTAAAAAAATAAGATAACCTCCTCCCCCCCTCCCCCACTACCACCTACCCCTCACCAGCTTCAATCACTAACCACTCCTGGCCCATTGTATTTCATCTTCGCTCCCCGACTCCCCTCCCTTCCACTACTAGATTATTCTGAAGCCATTCCAAGACATTCCCTCCTACAGAGTCTTTCTTCTTACCCCAGTTCCATTCCCTTATTCTCCATCTCAACAAAGCTTACTACTGAGTGGAGGAAAGAGACATGGACTGAAGGGACTATTAAACACAAGAGAGGACAATAAGAGACACAGGGGGTGTGACTTAGGGATCTGGAAAGGTCTCACAGAGCAGAGCTTTGGAGCGCAGGAAGAATCCTGATGGGCAGGAATGGTAAGAGGGAAGGGCCCCGCAGGCAGAGGGCAGCAGGTACTGGGGCACATAGTGTGTGTGGGTGCTGTAGGTACGAGTGGAAGCGCAGGGTCTCCCCAGTCTCTGCTCTGTGCTGGCTGGCTGGAGATGTTTTCCTGCTAAGCCAGCGAAGCATGGTTACGAGTCATGGCATGGTGGAAATAATGTTCTTGAAGGGCATTACAGGGCAAAGAGATGTTGATAGAACCTTTAAAGAACCAAAAAGAGGAAGAAAGGAAAGAAAAAAGGCCTCAGACATAAGCTTCTGCAACTGGCTTGAACGCTTCGACTTCTTTGTGGCATCTGGTTTCTAGCACAAGGCCGGGCACCCAGCAGACACTCAGATGCTCAACTGATTGTAGCAACCCAGTTCTCCCTACCTTTGAGAACTCGAAATTTATTAGAGGCTCACAAGCTAGTTTGAGAACTACCGAGANTGGGCCCTTCCTGCTGATTTCTAATGAAGAGAGGAGAGGTTTGTTTATGGTAACTTCTTTGGAAGAGATACAGGTGTGGTCAAGGTCAGATAGGTTACCGTTAGTAGCTTGGCATTGGCATTATTTAGCAAAGCCTGATTTGGCATCTAAGGATGTCAGCCACTCCTTGGCAGACATTAGAGAAAGGACCGTGTTCTAGTAGGAATTTGTTCAGGAAAGAGAGAAGGTCTTCCGTGAGGGGCTTCCCACTCCCTCTTTGGTCTGCATCTTCTCCCTCCCTGGGGAGGGATCCTTGGATTCTTTACCACTGGGAAAAGAGCAGTGTGCCTGCTGGTGATTCTCTCCCTGGCACTTCCCAGAACTAACCTGGTGATCCTCCTGGTAGATTTGCTCCTTTCTCCGGAGAGCGACAAAGCGCTGGATTGATTTTCAGCATGTCCCATATGCCTACAAGGGGAAGGAGTGGGTTGGCTATGATGATGCCATCAGCTTCAATTATAAGGTAAGACCCCGGTCCTTTCTTCCTCCAGCATATTGTTTCCTTCTGACTCCCATGAGGCTCTTATCTGTACAATGTATGTGTGTGTGTGTGTGTGTGTGTGTGTGTGTGTGTGTACTGGGTGGAGGATAAAAAGGTGAGGTTGCCCAGATCAGGTGAGTCTCAGCCATACCTGACCTACCTGGGATTTCCTAATCCCGTCCATGTAACACTCTCCTTTTGAAGAGAAGGAATCTCAGTTTTGAGGGGAGACATGACTTCTCTCAGTTTACCCAGATTTTTGGCAACAGTTTCTTCTTCTCTGTTTGGACCAGATAATTTCGTAACAGATAAATACCAATATGAGGTAGGTCATGCTAAGCCCTCCATGAATATCACTGGTGTGTGTCAGGGTAGGAGAGTCAGGGAGGGCTTCCTGAGGGAGGTGAACAGCAGGAGGAAGCAATGACACGGGGAGAGGTTCGATGGGTACTGAAAGCTCATTCAAAGTACGTTCAAAGAAGAGTTTGGGTGGGGCGGAGAATTTTTGTAAAGTGTAAGAGAAAGCAGTAAAGTGCAGGTCAGTTTATAGAGGGACTTGAATGCTGGTGAAGGTATTTGGCCCTCTTCTTGCAGGCATTTTAAGGCAAAATCGGATATCTGAGCAGGCATATGTCCTGCAAGTTTGAAACCTTTAGAACTTCACTGTGACCACCGCTTCCCCCCTGTGCAAGCAATGTTGAAGGACGGTGAGCAGGGCAGGTTTCTATAGACATGCTTTGGTGATTTCTGAACCTGCCTCTACTTTGGAATCACCCGAGACTTGATAAATGTAGAAAGTCTTGGCTCCACCCCAAATATTTAGCAGGTCTTAGAAAGAATCTGGAAAGTGTTCTTAGTATGTCCCCATGTGATCCTGCTGGAACCAGTCTGGCATTTTGGAAGCTCTAAGGAACGTGGAGGTGTGCAGGGAAGGTAATGAGGGTCTGGACTAGGTGGATGGAAAAGGAGGTAATTTTCGAGTGAGAAATTGTCAGGACTTGGCAACTGCCTGATTACTGGGGCTTATTAGAAGTCACAGTCTCGGGGTGCCTGGGTGGCTCCGTCGTTAAGCGTCTGCCTTTGGCTCAGGGCGTGATCCCAGGGTCCTGGGATCGAGCCCCTCATCGGGCTCCCTCCTCCTCTGGGAGCCTGCTTCTTCCTCTCCCACTCCCCCTGCTTGTGTTCCCTCTCTCGCTGGATGACTCTCTCTCTGTTAAATAAATAAATAAAATATTGAAAAAAAAAAGAAGTCACAATCTCCTCTACTATAGGTGATGTAGAAGCGACAGGTGTCAGGTGTTCTTTGGGGGGAAATTTGGGGTAGAAAGCACCAGAGAGGACAGCATTCACCGTGTACCTCTTCCGCATATCACTGGGTCAAGCCTGCTGCCGGGAGAGAGGTAGAGAGCATGGCTTTCAGCCTCCAGGACCTCTGGTCCCTCTAGTTTGGGACCAGAAGACACACTGCACCTTGCAGAGCTAGAAGGGGACAGAGCCCTGTGTGAGGGTGATTAAGGGATTTCATCACGGAATCCCAGAGCTGAAAGAAACCTTAGAGACCATCATTGGGAGATAATTATCCCTGAATTTCTCCAGTGTTCCTGCACCGTCTGGGCATTCTGAGCAAAGGAAGCAGACCAGCTCTAATAAAAATAGAAAACTGCCTTTCCTCCTCCCCCAGAGCCTTCGCTGACATTCAGAGATTAGAGGTCTCTCCCCAGACAGGACTTGTCTGCATTCCAGTGAAGCTCTCAATCTTTCCAGAGGGGACGAGGGTCTGATTTGCGAGCTGTCCTAGATGAGCTCAAGTCTCGTGATTTTGGGATCCTTCTCCTTCACGTGCAGGTGACTGTTTGGCCTTCGCCGTGTCATTCTCCGGGCAACTGGGGCCTGGGGACCAAAGTCAAGGTGCTATTCTGACTGTTGTGCTGCTGTGAGTAATAACGGTCCGTTCTCTGATGCAGAGATCGTGAGCGCGCGCATGCGTACACATGACTCCGGCAGGCCAGCTTGTTCGTTTGTAAGCAGGATAAAAACTCGAATCTTCACAGTTTCAGCTGAACTCTATTTGGGTCCCTCCTTTTTATTTTACATTTGGGGCAAGTAAATCTCAGAAAGGAGCCAACTCATTTGGCCAACTCATGCAGCTGTGTGGATGTGCTGGGGTCTCTCTCTTCCATCGACCGTGACAGAGAACGCTAGCAAAGCAGTAGCGGGACCTGGGTTTGAGTCTAAACCCTGCCACGTCGTTATATCTGAGATTTTAGAAATCATGGACAGAAACCTTTATTTTCTTATCTGTGAATGTCGTTTCTCTCTTCTTTGTAGCATCGCTGTGAGATAAGTTATATGGAAGTGATTTCAAAGTAATATAGCGATATCTCTGATTGACAATGATGATAATAGCGACTAGCATTGAGATCTTGGTGAAACAGTTTTTAATATTTATGAACATTTCCTAGGTGCAAGGTATTGCTGCAAACATTTCACAGGTAGGAACTCCTTTTTTTTTTAATCTGTATTTAAAATTGTGGCAAAATATACACAACATAAAATCTGCCATTTAACCCATTTTTAGGCATCCAGATCAGTAGCACTTAGCGCATTCATATCTTCGTGTAACTATCACCACCTTCCATCTCCAGAACTTTCTAATCTTCCCAGACTGAAACCCCATCCCTGTCTCCCCCAGCCCCTGGTAATCAGTGCTCTGCTTTCCATTTACACGAACCGGACTACTCCAAATACCTCCTGTGAGTGGAATCATACAGTATTTGTTCTTTCGTGACTGGCTTCTTGCACTCAGTGTAATGTCTTCGAGGTCCATCCATGCTGTAGCATGTATATGGAGGAATTCTTTGGACCCTAAAAATGTTGGAAATATTACTATCCCCTTTTTACAAATGAGGCAACTAAGACACATAAGGTTTTTGTTGTTGTTTTTTGCTTTTAATATTTTATTTATTTATTTGAGAGAGAGAGAGAGAGCACAAACAGGGGGGAGGGGTAGAAGGAGAGGGAGAAGTAGGCTCCCGCTAAGCAGGAAGCCCCATGCGGGACTCAATCCCAAGACCCTGGGACCATGACCTGAGCGGAAGGCAGACGCTTAACCAAATGAGCCACCCAGGTATCCAAAGACACATAAGGTTTGTGTGACCTTTTCAAGATCCCTCAGCTAGGAAGTGGTAGAGGTCGGATTCAAACACAGGCTCTGCTGCTCCTGTAGTGTTTCCGAGGGTCCATCTTCAGTGTTTTCCCGTTGTACCCAGTCTGGGGTACAGGTTGACTGACTACTACATTTTCAGGCCATGTTCATAAAGAGAGAGCATTTTGGGGGAGCCATGGTGTGGACATTGGACCTGGATGACGCCAAGGGCACTTTCTGTGGCACTGGCCCTTTCCCCCTTGTCAGCAAGTTGAATAGTCTCCTGGTGCAGACTGGTGAGTAGTTATGGCCTGGAACTGGGGTTGGAAGTTGTATAACCAGGCTGAGGCTGGGTCCCTTCTGTTAGATCTGAAGGCTTTGGTGAGGCAGCATGACATCAAGGGAAGAGAATAAACTTTGATGTCAGGACAATCTATTTGCTGGGTTTAGAGCCGCGCTCCATGTGACTCCTCTGAGCTTTGGTTTCCCTATCTATAAAATGGGAATGATCCTCACACTCATGACATTATTACAAGAACTAAATGAGATAAGGAATTAAAACTACTGGTTCATAGTTTGTGTTCAATATGGGTCAGTTTATTTCTCTGCTGCTTCCTCTTGTTTTCATGGGACAAGGGCCAGAAAAGGAAGTCAGATTTCTCTTGACATCTCTTTGATAGTAGAGATTGCCCTGGTGTTTAGGAGACGGAACCTGGCATGCTGGAGCTGAAACATCCTTTGAGATGATTTATGACCTTCATTTTACAGACTAAGAAACGGGCTCAGAAAGCTAACACTGCTACTCAGGGACAGAGATGAGACTCCAACCCAGTTCTTTACAAAATGCTGTCTAGAGTGGCCCCCTTGTTCTTGGTGTTGTTCCTAGTGCCCCCTACAATGGGGGACACAGGAGGTTTCTGTTATTAGGCCTTGGGGGCAGCAAGGTCTGGCTGAATGTGCAGTGAGGTCAAAGTGTAGCCTTAAGCATAGAAAACTGGCAAGCTCCCTGGGGTCATTCACCAGAAATGTAGTAAGTCTGCCAAGTGCCCATGGATGTCTGGAGTCACGTTAACATGATGGAGTGAAGGAGCAGGGCTTCTATGCAGTGGGCTTTTATTTATGCCCTCAAGTGGGTGTATTATGAAATCCTTCAACTCTGGATTTGGGAGCAGGTACTTCAGCCCAGGAGTGGTTGTAGTCCTGCCAGTAATTAATAGGATGGGAAGGAAGCAGTAGGCATCTCATCCTGTTCTGATGATTTTCTCTAGAGTTCATCTCAACTCCTTCACCAAAATTTTGGCTCTCAACTGCTATGAATGCTCCAAGAACTGGCCCTGAAAGGCCAAGTATAACCAAGTCTCCAGCCATTAATACCCATAGAAAGTCTCAAAATACAACTACAAGCCACAGAGGTGGGATTATGACCCCTACGAGGGAAACTAAGTCCTTTGGAAAGCACACTGTTGCTATGGAAGGGAGGACTGAGACCCTTGGAGAGACTTCTATGATTCCTAATTATCTTTGGACCACTGGAGGAAAGATCAAGCCCCTTGGAAAGAGGGCTATAACCCCTGAAATGATGACTATCCCCTCTGGAAAGATGGCAGTCACTCCTGATGGGCAGACCAAGACTCTTAGAGGAGAGAATTTGACTTCTGAGGTGGACACTGATCCCCTGTGGGATTATGCTCATCTTCAGTTGGAAGCTGAAAGCAGGAGACCATCCTCAGGGCCTGTCATCTAACACCAAGACACATTCCTCCTGCTTTTGACAACCCCTGTGTTCCCATTAATGGAAACGATCCTTCTGTCAACTTGATGACCCTTCCAACAAGCACTCTCTCTCTAAAAAAAGAAAACCCAGAAAATTCTGCTGTGGGTCAAGGAGCCTAAACTCTGTTGAAGGCAGAAGCTGGGGAAAGCCCTTGTGTTTTCTTGTAGGTCCCCTGACGGGAGCTGCTTTTACTCAGACATTCATAAACCATACATGGGTATGACCAGGCCCCAAGGCCAGTGAGATCATTTCTTTTCTGTCGAATAAACTAGAAACACAAGAATTTATCGGAGTCCTCTGGAGTTCTTTTCTTGAAATGACCTGTGCAATGCAGTTGTCAGCTTCTGCCTTTCAAGTGTACTTTCCCCTACTGCTTTTTTTGGAAGGAAGGAGTTTGTGTCTAGCCCATGCCGATATTTTCCAATGTGGATTATGTGTTTCCCTCTCTGTCTTGCACAACTACTCCCCTCATGGGTTGTCAGAGACAGAATCTCTTCCAGCTCAGTTTCCCAGCATCCTCTAATTTCATTCCAGTGTAACAACTGCTCCCGCGAATATATAACTACTCTTGCTAAGGTCACTGGTGATGCCCATGCTGTTCCTTGCAGTGGCCAAGTCTCAGTCCCAACCTTTCTTGAGGCAGCAGCAGCATTGACACACTTGGTCACTTTGTTGTCCTTGATGCTCTTTCTTCACTGTGCTTCCAGCTTTTGTTTTTATCTGACTGGTCATTCCTTCACAGTGTTCTATGTTGATTTCTCCTCTCATTCCTGATCGCTTAATGTTGGGGAGCTCCAAGTCTCTCCTCTGGTCTCTTTTCTTCTATATTTACGTTCACGCTCTTGGTGTTCTCATCTAAGCACATCACTTAAACAACAACTGTAATATTGTCAAGAGAACAAAAGCACAAAAGAACATCTATAGTAGGCTATCTTTCATTTAAGAAAAAAAGGAAACAGAAAATACACGTGTCTGCTCATTTGTGCACAGAGTAATACAGAAAGGATAAACATGGAAATAATGAGATTGGTATCTGTAGGAGTTGAGTGGGGATGGGGTGGAAATAATGGGAGATTGGGGACAGGGGACCGGGGGGGGGCTGATACTTACCTGAGTACTAATATTTGCGTAATTCTGACTTTTAGAATGATGAAAATGCTTCACATGATCCATAAAAATAAATTAAATCAACTCAAAATTGAAATACAAAGAGTAACACATGTATTTAACTGTATTAAAAAGACAGCAACAACATAATCACGTTGAAGGGATAGGGAAGGAAAGAACAAACCTTAGTTACTTTGGACAATAGTATTTTGCCTCTATATTAAAGGGTTAAAGACAAAAGGAACTGTGGAAAATGCAGTACTCTGGCAAATTTGCTGTTTATAGGTATATAAGTTAGCAATTTTGAAACTGTCTTATGTGTATTCCAGAATTAAACACAGAAAGAAACATACTGTGCATAAGAAGAGCCATGTTTCTCACAGCCAGAGAAATAGTTATAGATAGGAAAAAAGGAAAGGCAAGAATGAACCCTGGGGTGTTGGATTCAGAAGTATCAGCAGGAAATCATGATTTTAAAAGTATATATGGATTGGTTGATATAGAAATTGATATAGAAATATATGTATCCACAAATATATTTCCTGCTTTCACCACTGGAAAGGTCTAGAGCAATGATATCCAAATAGACCCTGTACCTTGAACAGACGGTCCCCGAGCACTCCTTGAATAACTGGGGATGGAAGCCTGTGTATCCTGCTACCCTCTTCCCTCTCCTGGTAGATAATTCTGAGTGGAAGGCACTGTGCTGAGCACAGTGGGTGGTATTTCAGGACCCAGGCTTCTACAGGACTCCAAACTCTAGTGGGAGAGAGAAGAAAAGTAGTCAAATGATTGGCTTCTGATAGAAACGAGAGGTTGCTCTGTGCTTCACAGACATGTCATCTCAGGCTGAGGAAGCAGAATCAGAGAGCTTATGTACTAATGTCTCGCTGCAAAAAAGACTTGGTAAGCACAGTAAGACAGCTTGCAGTGTTAAGGGATTGACAAGAAGTCAGAGGCACAGATGTGTGAGGGACAAGTCCCAGGAACAGCTGGCAGGTTGGACGTGGGTCGACAAGGGGGCAGGATGCAGGCTTAATGGGCACGACCAATGAGCAGGCACCAGTTGTCTCCACACAGGAAAGTAAGTTGTGGACATGATGTTAGGAGCTTTTGTCACTTTCTCGTTGGACGTTAGAAGAGTCCCATAATGAGAGACTAAGGACTATGAGAAACAAACTGAGGGCCTCAGAGGGGAGGGGGTGGGGGAATGGGATAGACTAGTGATGGTTAGTAAAGAGGGCACGTATTGCATGGTGCAGTGGGTGTTTAATGCAACTAATGAATCATCGAACTTTACATCGGAAACCGGGGATGTACTGTATGGTGACTAACATAATATAATAAAAAAACATTAAAAAATAATAAATAAATAAATAAATAAATAAATAAATAAATAAATAAATACATTAAAAAAAAAGAAGAGTCCCATAAGTTTCCAAAACCTTGTTTTTGTGAAGTTAGGAATGTTGCCACCAGGGGGCAGCAACGTACAGGGTTACATTTTCTATGCAGGCAGCAGACAACTAGGAGAGTGGAAGAAAAGCAATTAGAATCCCTTCCTACAGAAAATTAAGTCACACATACATCTCTGTCATTATCGTTAAAGCTGATGCCTTTGAGCACATTAGGCAGAGAGAGCGTGAACACCCCAGGCTTGGAGGAGGAGGCTGTGCTGAGATACAGGTTGAGTCCAGGCAAACAGGACTTGAAGTCCCAGCTCTGCCTTTGATTAACTATGTGATCACGGGGAAGTTAGATCAGCTCCTAAGGTTGTTACAGGGGTTCCATGAAATATGTGCCTGGTCCAAGGTCGATAAGTGGGAGTTGTAGTTATAAGCTTATCTTCTGTAGACCTTCCAGTTTCCCTCTAATAATTTCTTTCTATAAAGAAACATTAAATCGTGCATATGACACTGGAAACTCTTTGGGTTTGTGCCTAGCTCAAAGGCTTCAAGGTAGATTCATGACAACGTTCCAGTAACTTCTCTCATGCCTGCAGCAACTTTACCTAGGGAATCATTTTGTAAACTGGCCTCTTTCACCACATGCTTCTAGAAGGCTACAATCTAGAAACTAGTAACATAGAAGGCATTACGGGTGTCATTCCCTTGATTAAAGCAAATTAATGGCTCCTTACTGCTTAAGGAATGAAGTCCATGTTACTTAGCATGGCATATGAGGTCCACCTCACCATCCAGCCCCGCCCGTGTAGACACCTGGTACTGGGCTCCAGGACATTTATCCAGATGCTCCAGGGTGTGCTCCACCAGGATAAGGTTCAGTAATAAATACTTTGATGGAATAGAAGTTAAAACACTGTGGATATTGAATACATGCTGCTTTAGTATAGTTTCATAGAATCAAGAGTATTCTTATTTTAGCATTACAGTCTTTTCTACTGCAATGGAATCCTGAAAAGAAAATAATTTTCCAGAGCTAATTGTCATGATGAGGACGGTAGAGACCCAGTACAGGTTCTTTGGATGGGTCTTGACTTGTGAGGAGCCATGTAGAAAAGTGCTCTTGTGGCCACACTGGCCACAGTGTTCTCTGACTTCGTGACACCAACTGCACTCTCAGGAGCCATTGTTCAGGCTTTGCTTCTGCCTCCAGTGGCTTTTCCACTTTCCTTACTTTCTCATCTACCAACCAGGAAGATCCTAACTCAAATGACCTCTTCTCTGAAGGCTTTTCCATCCCCCCAGGAGCTATCACTTCTTGCTTCTGCTTGCTTTCTTAATACTGTTCTTTTTTTTTTTTTTTAAGATTTTATTTATTTGAGAGAGAGAGAGCAGGGCAAGGGAGAGAGCACATGATTGGGGGGATGGGGCAGGGGGAGAGGGAGAAGCAGACTCCCCACTGAGCAGGGAGCCCGACTCGGGGCTCCATCCCAGGACCCTGGGCTCAGGACCTGAGCCAAAGGCAGATGCTTAACCAACTGAGCCACCCAGGTGCCCCAATACTGTTCTTAATCACTCTAGTTCATTCAACGCACATTTGGATGCTACAGTGATCACATTGCCTTATAATTAGATTATGTGTCAGTCATTAGGCAGGATGCTGACTTTGCATACAAGGACCATTTCTGAATTTTCTTTGTACTCCCCGAGCTTAGTGCAGAAGCAAGCACAGAGTGGACATTCCATAAATGTTGGCTAATTGTAAACTAAGAAATTGAAAATAAAGATCAGAGCGTCATGGACCATGAGAATTGCATCAGAAGACTATGGATGGGTCTGATGAGAGGAACAGGAAGGAAAAGGAGAAGAAGTGGAGAGTCTACTGTAAATCTCCAAACAGCACATGGACTTTGGAGTCAAAGAACAAATTGTTCCATTGTTCTGGCAGAAGTTGCCAGCACCCATTTCGCAGGAGATGTGGGCACTAGGAGCCTTTGTCTCCAGTGCGTTTCACATTTGTTATCACATCCTAATCTTTCGATTCCATCAGCAAAGCCATTAATCACTTTTTAAATTGACTACAGAGTGGATATTAAAGGCTATGATTCTTGCCAGGAGAAAAAACAAACAGAATCCATGGATGTGTAGGGGCACAGGTTGGTACAAGGCTAAGAAACCCACGTGCCTACAGGTGAAAAGTGCAAGGAGATCAGGATATAAAAGAGAGACCCAATCTCTCTCTGTGTGTCCCAACCCTTGGGTGTACCACTGTGTCCTGGTGTGTCTAGGGGCCACTAAAATCAGCACCATGAAGATCCTGGTCTTGGTCTTGATTTGTCTACACCTCTCAGAGGGTGTGGAAAGGTATGTATGGGGATTAAACCTCACTGTGAATTTCAGCCCTAAGGGAACATCACAAGCTAGGGTAGAGCAACGGCCTTCCCCCGCAGATCTTGTGGAAAGGCAGGCAGATCCTGTCTTGGTACCATTAACTGACAACCCAGGGAACCAAGACTTAAAATGGATGGATGGATGGTGTGCATCCATATGTGTGTGTGTGTATGTGTGTGTAAAAAGGTGGGTTGGTGTTTTGTTAGCCAAGAAGGAAGGATGTACAATATCTATAATACTTAGAGGAGGGACTGGAAAGAATAGATATTTATTTTGTGGAAACAATATATGTATGCAGGAAACCCCAAATATATGTTGTAGTGGATTTTCAGGCTGGAAATGCTGGAGTGACTGCAGTGGTCAGAACTTGCTAAAGTCCAGGAGGATTTCTTATAAGAGGTTCTTCTTGAGTAGAGTACTAAGGAGATTTAAAAAACTCCAGGTCAGATCGTTGAAGGGATTGCTTTAATGGGGAAAGTGAAGCTCACGCCTTTTATTTGCCCTATTCTCTGCAGAATCATTCTGAAGAAAGGAAAGTCCATCCGCCAGGTGATGGAAGAGCGGGGTGTACTAGAGACATTCCTGAAGAACCACCCAAAGGTTGATCCAGCCGCCAAGTATCTTTACAATAATGATGCTGTTGCTTATGAGCCCTTCACCAACTACCTGAATGTAAGTGAAGGGGAGGTGGTGTCCACAGCTCTTGTGTAATAACCATTCTTGGATACTTACGTAGACCTCTCATCAGCTCTGACTTTTTACTAAACCTAAGTCTCGCCTTCCTATGAAAAGTATCTGGATAAATTATGAGTTGGTACCACTTAACACCATAGTATTCCCTTTCCTTCCTTCTTTCCTCTCATTACTGGCTCCCTCTCTAAATCTCCATTTATACGGTTAAGAGATTCACAGTGGCCATATTCAAGTCAACTGAGAGAGCCAAAGAAAGTCCCAGTGATGGGCTACAGGGGAAAGAAAGAAAGCACATGCAAAGCTGCCAGGCAAAATCTCCAGCGGCTCGAGATGTCATACAGCTCCCTGCTTGGAAACATACACTGGTACTCAGAGCAAGCATTTGAGTGTTCTTGAGGCTGCAGTGTCTGCTCAGGGTGTCTCAACACACTGGTGTCCTATGGACTGTCCTTACTGAGATGGGACATGAGTGTCAGATCTAGAAGCCACCCTAGGAATCTCCTGTTTTGACTTCTACTTTCTATAGATGATGGAAGAAGAGGCAGCTAAGTGACAGAACTGGCTCGAATTCACTTAGAACCGAAACTGTGTCTCAGTGAAGTTCTCTTCTTGCTTTCCATGCTACCTCTCACTCTAGATTTCCTGGCACCTTAGCTCTTGTGTGACCAGAGGGAGGGGAATGGTGGGGAAATATCTAACATTGGAAGAGAAAGAAAGATTGTGTGTGTGTGTGTGTGTGTGTGTGTGTGTGTGTGATGTGGGGAGAGGGGATGGACACTGGGAATGGAGAAAAAGTGATTGCTTCTCCAACTTTGCATGTTCTGGCATAGAATGGTAAATCCATGGAGGTATTGCCTGATACAAAATAGAAAATGCTTTGGAAGAAGAGATTCTCACCTGGTCAAAGTCTTGCAATTAGGGACAAAAATGGGGAATATTGAGGGGATCTGGCTCCAGATGTGAAGGAGAACTTCTGGAAAGAGAAGAATATAATTTGGTCAGAATGTAGTTTCTAGTGAGTCAACTTCTTCCCCATCCTTAGGACAAGGCTTGCCTGCTTAATGAGAGTGCCAAATTTTCTTTGCAGTCCTACTACTTTGGAGAGATCAGCATTGGGACACCACCACAAAATTTCCTGGTCCTCTTTGACACAGGCTCCTCCAACCTGTGGGTGCCCTCCACCTACTGCCAGAGCCAGGCCTGCAGTGAGTATACCACCATCACTACCCGCCCCCCATGGATAGGAGCAGAGGGCCGGGCAGAGTCAGGATTGAGCACAATCTCAGCATCCAAATCCAGAGTTTTTGGTGCATACCCATGATCTCATTCTCCTTAAATCCAGACCATCTGGAAATCTTGCCCTTGGTCCATATTTCACAAGTGCTACAGTTCTGGAGAGAGACAACAGAAATAGGCCAAGGCGTCCATTCTTTTCTACATTGTTCCCTTTCCTCAGCTCTCTCCTATGGGCCCCAATTCCTGGCACTTTGAGTTGAGCCATCCCTCAGGAAATGGAAGGAAGGGGCAACATCTGTTTCTGGGCTATAGATTGTCTTTAGCAGAAAGGATCTGAGGCTGAGGCCCAATCCTGGGCTTGGTGTGATGGTCTCTGGCCATCAAGAGTAAGTGTCCTCCAAGTATTTTGGAAAATGTGTTGACATTAACATTCCATTCTATCCTTGCACAGCCAATCACAACACGTTCAACCCCAGTAGTTCCTCCACCTACGTAAACAATGGGCAAACCTATACACTGTATTATGGAAGTGGCAGCCTGACTGTGCTCCTGGGATATGACACTGTGACTGTAAGTGCTGTTCTCATCCTTCTGTGGGTCTGCTCTTTGGCTCCCCTTTTCTAAGCCTAAAGCTGTCAGAGAGTCCCATGATTACTAAATAGGTACAAATTCCCAGAAGCTGTTGGTTGGAAAGGACACCAAAGTCCATCTAATTAAACCTTTCTCCCAAGACAGGAATTGCTCCCACAGCAGTCCTGACTGCAGGGAGCTTTTTACATTGTGCCTCCCCATGACTTTGTTCCCTGACCTTAATCTGTCCTCTGCAGCCACGTGGAGCACATCTGCTTCCTCCTGCACACAACTTCATTCTAGATATTTGAAGACCTTCTTTTCACTATTTTCTTTTCTTTACGTCAAGCACCCATAGTTCCTATGTCATTTGTGCATATGGATTGTTCAATATAAAACCAGCCACTGTCCTTTCACTGTCTATGGAAGTGGAAACTCTAACTCCAGAACACAACAGCCTCTGCTTCCCCAACACCCACACTCTTCTTTCCAAGACATACATGGTTGGGTGATGCTGTTGTCCCTTCATCTTCCATGCTCCACCCTATGATTGAGCTAAGCATGAAAGAAGCCAACTTCCTCTCCCAGAAAAGTGTACATTCTATTCCCTGGGCACCTAATTCTGGGAAGTCTTTGTCCACCTAAATTGTTAATCTTTTCTTTCTGCTTGTCCCAGGTTCAGAACATCGTCATCAATAACCAGGAGTTTGGTCTGAGTGAGATTGAACCCAACAACCCCTTCTACTATGCAAACTTTGATGGTATCCTGGGAATGGCCTACCCCAACCTGGCAGTGGGGAATGCTCCAACAGTCACGGAGAGCATGGTGCAGCAAGACCAGCTCACCCAGCCCATCTTCAGCTTCTACTTTTCTCGGTGAGCACCCTTGCCGTGGGTGGGTCTCAGCAAATGAGGCTGTGGGGGCTTCCAGCAAGTCAATATCAGACAAGGCCAAGGTTTTAACATATCCTGACACAACGAGTATAACCTGCTATATGCATTTCATGCATTTCTGAAAATTCATAACTACATTTTTGTGGGAATTTTATTTTAATGCCCTAGAGGAATTTTTTAAAAGATTTTATTTATTTATTTGAGAGAGAGAGTGAGAGACAGGCAGAGGGTATGAGCAGGGAGGAGGGGCAGAGGGAGAGGGAGAAGCAGACTCCACGCTTAGCAGGGAAGCCTGACGCAGGGCTGGATCCCAGGACCCCGGGATCATGACCTGAGCCAAAGACAGACACCCAACCAACTGAGCCACCCAGGTGCCCCTGCACTAGAAGAAGCTTTAATTTAGGCCAAAGCCATAAGATGATTCTTTCTTTAAAAATGAGCTACACGTATTGCACGGTGCACTGGGTGTTATACGCAACTAATGAATCATGGAACTTTACGTCAAAAACCAGGGATGTACTGTATGGTGACTAACATAATATAATAAAAAAATATTATTATTAAAAAAGAAAAAAAAAGAACAGACTCCAAATCCAGCACTACACATCTCAGGTTTTGTAGGAGCGATTCCAGCAGATGTTGCATATATATGATGTATGAAAAGCAAGTGGCAAATAAATGTATACAGTACAACCCAATTTATGTAAAAATAAATATTAAAAAAGCTTGAGAAAAATAAAAAATAAAAATGAACTACAGTCCCTCAAGATTTAACGAGTCAATGTAGAGATTGTTGCATTCGATTTGCATAGCTGTAGAGCTTTAGAACAAGCCACATGATTACTTACTAGTACAGTAAAGTAAAATTTACAATAAAGAGAATTATAATACATGATGTCTGTAATAACATATTTGGCTCTACAAAGAGTTCTTGTAGTCATTACGTCACATGACATCTCAAAACCTTGTTATTAGCGCCATTTGTCCACTGATGAAATGCAGGCTCAAACAGGTGGTCAGTATTGAGCAAGGTCCAGTAGATGTGAAGCCACGACACAAACACAAATATCTTGGTCACAGACCCAGTACTTTTCTTACTCTAGTGGCTTTGAGCTTTCATGGCACTTTACTTACTGATTCTTTTTCCTAATCACGTGATCCTCAGGGTACCTGAGTCCAAATGTCTTTCTTCAGTGAGTGGAAGGCCCGGGGGAGGAAACAGAAGAGGCCTGAATCCCCTTAGCACTGTCTAGTTACCAACTTGAACATGACAGGAACATCCCCTTCACTGCACACAGGAGATCTCTCTGTCAGGCCCCCCATTCTAGGTACTCCCTGAGGCGTTTCTTCTTCTTCTCACTTTGTCCCCAGCAGGGCTTCCCTGGGATGGTTTTATAGTTTCTTTTCAGAGGCCTGGTTTCCAATTCCATCTCCCTTTTTATGGGCATAGTTTATATTTCCATTCCTCTGAAACTCTGGGTGTTCCTCTGAAGAGGCTCCTCTCCCTTGTGCCTTGAGCCTGGTGGAGTCTGAAGAGCAGGTCAGAGGACAAGACCCCTCATCCCTGGTTCCTCTGTGTCTCAAAGAGAGAGGGATGCTGAGAGGGGAGGAAGGGGTTGCCTGAGCAAGTGTATTGTGGGAACTCATGCTCTTCTCCCTTTCTCCCCAGCCAACCAACCTATGAGTATGGTGGGGAGCTCATCCTGGGAGGTGTGGACTCCCAATTTTATTCTGGTGAGATCGTATGGACTCCAGTCACTCGGGAAATGTACTGGCAGATTGCCATCGATGAGTAAGTACTGAAGAAAGTTCCTGTGGATTATGGACACCCCTAGGATGTTCCTCCAGTGTGACAATATTTCCTGTTCTTGCATTGGCACAAACTTCTGAAAGAATCAGCAAACCCTCAGGCTGATTGTTACTGAAGCTCAGTAGACTCTGGCATCTAGACCTAGACTGAACTTTTTGACTTGGTCACTGAACCTTGTCATGTCAGCAGGTTGGTCCTTCCTAGGCTACTGTGAATCCATGTCTTTGTTCCTGAAAGTTTCATTATCCCAAGTAGCACAATCCTTACCAAGTCTTTCATCAGGAAAAGTAATAGCTGTCATTGATGTTTTCTATGTGCCAGATACTATGCTAAATATTTTATATATATTATTGTGTGTATATTCCACTACAACACTATGAGGTGGTCACTATTATATTTCATTGCATAGATAAAGACATCAAGGCTCAGAGGTTCAATAACTTATCCAAAGTCAGATATTTTGCAAGTTTCAAAATTTGAGCCCAAGCATATCTGTTCCCAGAGCTCAGGACCATGAATCAGTTACTTCTAATCTCCAAGCCTTCAGGAAATCTCCATTACCTCCAATTAAAGATACACTTCTTTGGTCTTTACTCAAAACCGTACAACGGCTGGGTACTACCTATCAGCAGATGTGGCACATGTTTGTGGCAGAGGCACCTGATTCTCTTCTACTGGTGTTCCCCTCAGGTTTCTTGTCGGTAACCAGGCCACTGGCTTGTGCTCCCAGGGCTGCCAGGCCATTGTGGATACAGGAACCTACATGCTAGCTGTTCCTCAGCAGTTCATTGGCTCCTTCCTGCAGACAACCGGAGCCCAGGAGGCTCAGAATGGTGATGTGAGTAACCAGAAGCCAAGGGTTTCTCTGTACATCCACACAGTTTCAGGACAGGAGGAGGGGTTTGGATGGGGCCCTAAGCCCCTGGAGGGTCAGATCAGGTGGAGACATAGCATGGTCTTTCAGGCAAAGAGGGAAGGGGGAAATACTAACCAACCGTGAGTATGGGCTGAATGGTTGTCAGGAGGGGTGGCTGTTCCATTGCAGGCCTCTGGAACACATCTCACCTTGGTTACTGTCATTTGACTGTCAACAGAGCAACAGAGCCAGGCATATTGCATTCCTCCATTCCACTTGGGTTTCTTTCTTACCTAGGAATACTCCTTTGGCTTTTACTCTGAGCAGCCTCCTGTGCCCACCCCTGTTCCCCTTATACCCACTTCCGTAGTTTGCTCCTTCTGCATGCAAGAGTCTAGTTTAGTCAGACTAAATCTTGGTTCCTCAGGATGTGTGTGTGTGTGTGTGTGTGTGTGTGTGTGTGTGTGTGATGAGTACATAGATAGGTGCACACAAGTGTGGATATGTAGTGTGTGAGAACACGCGTCTACAGGGTGTGTGTCTTTTTTGTAAGTGGTACTTTCTGGCGGTAGAAATCTGTGTTCTGGAATGAGCTTAACTCCTTATGGCCATATCAGTACAACCAATATCTCAGAGGTGAGATGTGTCCAAAGAGGCCCAAGAAAGCAAAAGCATCTGGTCAGTGTTGCTCCTGGGAACCAGGCTTTGCCTTCCATGCTCTCAACCAACTTTTGCTAGAAGGTCAGGAAGAGAGCTTCACAGGGAATGGGGAACTCGGCCCCATTGTCTGGGCCCCCAGTCTCCTGGCACTCTACAGCTATGCTTCTCCTCTCTCTCAGTATGTGGTCAACTGCAACTCCATACAGAGCATGCCCACCATCACCTTCGTCATCAGCGGGACCGCATTACCTCTGCCTCCCTCTGCCTATGTCCTCAATGTGAGTATGCACTTCAGACTCCAGGGAAATGGGATTGGATCGGTCCAAAAGCTGTTCTGTGTCCCAGCTCACATCTGAGCACCTATGGGGAGTCACCAGTGGCAGAGTTGAGGGTGAACAAGAAGCCAGAAACCCCATAGGTATCAAGGAATATAGAGTAGGAAGTTCCTATGGGGAAAAGCATCTCCATGCACCTGGTTATACCCTGATGTTCTTTGTCTGCAGAACAATGGCTACTGCACTCTCGGGATTGAGGCCACTTACCTGCCCTCCCCCACTGGGCAGCCCCTGTGGATTCTGGGAGATGTCTTCCTCAAGGAATATTACACCATCTACGACATTGGGAACAACAGGATGGGTTTTGCCCTCTCTGAGTAGACTAGCACGAGACAGCTGTCTCCACCCTCCCAGCAGGACTCTGGGAGAACCTATTGGTTCTCTGGGCTGACAGCAGCATTTTAGACTAGTCTGATTCCTCTGTGTGCTAGAATCTTACTTCCTGCAACTAATAAATCAAGAATCTCCAAATGTCATGCTGTTCCTTCTAGATGTCTTCTTTGTGTTCTGCTTGTAGTGGTTTATTCTTTTTTTTTTTTAAAGATTTTATTTATTTATGTGACAGAGAGACAGCCAGTGAGAGAGGGAACACAGCAGGGGGAGTGGGAGAGGAAGAAGCAGGCTCACAGCGGAGGAGCCCGATATGGGACTCGATCCCCGCACGCCGGGATCACGCCCTGAGCCGAAGGCAGACGCTTTAACGACTGCGCTACCCAGGCGCCCCTGTAGTGGTTTATTCTAAATTGAAAGTTAGCAACAGTTTTTTGGGAGATCTGTAAATTGACCAATGAGTGAGAACACAGAGCAGAACACCCACAGCACAGATGTTAAGGACACAGTACGTACATGAAGTACTCTGGTGGAGGTGACCAGCCGTCCCAGCACTCTCCCTTTCAATACATTCTCCTCTCCATTCTTGCATGTTAGAGAAGAAAAAAAAAAAAAACAACCTTAGAGAACATTTCAAACTGGTGCTCTGAGGCCAACTCAGATTAGAAAATGGTGGTTCTTCTTGAGAAGAGCAGTGCAGTTTTAATGAATTTTTTCTGGTATTTTCTCAGACCCCTTTCCTCCCTACTCACTACGGGTGCTCTCAGGCTGCTCACATATGCAGTTTATCTGCCTGGGCCTGAAAGCTTTTGGGTTTTGAAACCCAATCTCATTTTACAGTGGAAGAAAGTGGGGTGTGGACAGGTAATCATACAGTTAGTATTAAATCAGTTCCAGATCAAGGTATTATATATTTTTTATTGTGTTACTGTATGATAAAGTCTGCTGGGTGCAAGCCATGGAGGCATGCAATTACAAATGAGACATGGTGTTGGCTCACTAGGAATTTTCTATCAAGTACAGAATATTGCCCTTGAGTATGTTTTCTGTCTGAAGTAAGACCAGTAGCTGAGCTTGCATTCCACAGTAGGTTATGAACAATCATCTGCAGTGGGTGCTTCTAATGCAGTAATGCCACCTGTAGGGAGGTAAAAACCGATATTGCTCTGGTACTCAAAATTCTTTCAAGGAATGTAATTAGAAGGACGTACCTGGAAAGAAAGATGCAAAGAATTCTAAATCCAGATGCGCCTTGGTGGTGGTGGTGGATGGAGGTGTACATTTTTCTACATCATCGCATCATTCCCTTCCACCATCACACAATGGAGTTGATCTTTTGGAATTGGGTAATGTCTGCACTCTGGCCATTCTGTCTTCTTTCTGTTGTGTTTCTCTTATGGGAGATACTACCTTTTTTTTGTCAAAGGGAAGGGAGCTCAGTTCAGCCCCAATTTACCTGCATCCTCATCCCTGCCTGGTCAGCCACTGTTCCTACCTCAGTATCACCTCTATTCATGCTCTGGTGGTTGGCCTCAACTATAGAGAGCAAAGGTCTTGAGATGGAGATATAATTGCTAGAAAGTTCTCAGCACTGAGATACAGCAAATCCAGGTTATCATGAGTAATCTGAAATTCATCAGCAGGGACTAACCTCAGCCACTGGGACAACATAGGGTATTTGTAAAGCCAACAGAACCCAACAGAAGCCATTGGCCACAGCTTAGGGTCTGTTCCCCTTGTCTATCCTTGTAAGACAGGGACAAGATTTATTAATATGGGAGTGTTCCCTACCTTCCAGTATGCCACTCTGTCCCCACCACACTAATAAAGATCTTGCCTGTCTGATTCTTGTATCTTATGTGATAGAGACTGAGGGGCTGGGGACAGAAGAAAAGAGAGAGAAAGGAGGAGATAGGCTAGTGGGCAGAAAAAGGTAAAAAGAACAAGGAGTAAATGAGATTTTAAAAAAGCTGGAGGGTAACAGGGAAGAGAGAAGGGATAGAAACTATGGCTGGGAGAGGTGAACATAGAGATTTGGAATCTGGAGCTTCCTGGGGGAGATGCTGCACATCAACATCTTGGAGGGAACGTAGGATGAAGATTCTGAGAACTGTTGCCTATGCTTACAAATTAGAGACTTTTTAATGTTCTGTAAGAGATATAAAGATTGGAATTCCTCTTTGTTTTTGGCAGCTGTAACATGCTTTCTAAATGTGAATTAATGCAGAAAAGGAGCACATGGACCTCAGTCTATATTTAGGTTATACTTGGAAAACATGTTCTAGAGTTTTCTTTCCATTTACTGCAATGGCATCATCACTGATGAAGTATCATTAATTTATTCATAAAGTATTTGTTGAAATCTCTTTGTGTAAGTAAAATCTTCCCTGATCCTTGACATCTTCTTGCGTGTCCTCTGCCTACACTCCCACCCCCTATGAGAGGTTTCTACTCCTCCTTCCCTCCCCCCACAGCACTGTGTACCTCTGACAGTTCACTACCTATTGCACTGTATTGTACCCACTGCACATCTGTCTCGCCAACTCAGTTATGATCAAGAGAAAAGAGACTGTTCATTTTTCTCTTGAAGTCCCCAGATCTGACATGTCCTGTGATAACAAGTGCTTAGCAATGCCTGCTATACAACCAAATTCATGATAATACAAGTGACATAAAGACTGGTACAGGGAATGGTGCCTGAGAGTGGCAGGACAGAGGAAGGTATCACAAAGGAAACCATGTTAGATTTTGCCTTGAAGTATGTGTAGGAACTCACTGGGTAGAAAATGTTAGAAAAGGGATCTCATGCAGAAACTGGCCTATGGACAGCACAGAGGCTGGAGGGAGTTTGTGTAATGGTAGAACAGCAGGAAATCCCAACTGGCTGGACGCAAGGTCCCTGGAGAGGATAGCAGGAAACGAGGCAGCCAAGGTGGGTTGTGGTCAGATGGGCAGGGCCTTGCTAAACGTCTGGACTTGAGTCTCCTGTCAAGGGGACCCACATGGGTTTTAATGGAAGAGAGACCTATGATCAGATATTTGAGGAAGAGGGCTCTGCCGGCAGGGCTCCTCTGCTGTTCCCCAGACCTCTGGTTGAGGTTTGATGTGTAAAGAGTTCTCTGAACCTGGCCACAGCTGGTGGGGGCTCTGACAAGAAAACAGGCTGGGCAATTGGTCGGGGTGGGGCTCAGGAATGGACAAATGTAGACCTGGAAGCAGACTTCAGGCTGGATTTCTGGTACTCTGCCTTCTGCAGCTGTTCCACTTTCACAGAGAGAATGAGGCCCCTCTAGGCTCAGACCTTATGTAGAGAGCCCAGGGCCCCAGGCCTTTGTGCTGACTGCAGCCAAGATAGGGCGGTGCTGCTTTGAGCTGGTAAGTCACACAGACCCCAGACCCCAAACCTTTTCTCTTTCCAGCAAGGAGCAGGGAGCAGGGATCCAACCCCCAGCTTCAACAGGCCAAGGCTCAATTTGGATTTTTCCATGCCATTTCTCTCTTGTCCTGGCATGTACCGCCCCACCAGGCCTCTACTTTTTCAGGCTGTTGTTTTCTCTCCCTTTTCCACGTGCTCAGGGTCCAGAATGTAAAAGCGAGGTTGTCTGTGAGTTGCTAGAAAGTGCTAAAGAAACAAAGTACAGCATTTCACTGGCCCAGAAGGTGTGTTCCCGCAAGTCGGGCATTCCTGGAATTCATCTACAGCCAGGGCATTGCTTCTGTAGCTCCCCCTCAGAGTTCCACTACTTCTCTCTGCAATATTTTAACTAATAGAAACATTTCCACAAACTCCTCATTCCTTTCTCTCTCCCCTTTCTCATCACCTGTGTCTTGCCCAGTGCCAGCTGCTCCAGAGGAAGCACAAATGCTGCTCTCTGTGCTCAGATCCACCACCTGCCACCACACCATCCGGAACAGGCTTGGAAGGCTGTGGTTCACAAGCGGTCTGAGGATGCTGAACACAGGTGTGAGCAGCTGCCATACAGGCTCCGAAGCATTCTGGGCTCTCAGCAAGTGATGGCTGTTGCCCTCACTGAGCGTGCAGTGGAATTAAGACAAGAGTAGATGGTCTGAAGCTTGGCTTAGGGTAACTGACAAAGGTAAGATTCCGTCATTTAGAGCCTGATCCCTACTCCAGGTGGATGGGCCAATGGTTTAATGAAGAGATATTTATTCAGTTCTGAGTGTATGTCCCTTCAGTTACCTCACCACATCCTTGCAACAAAATTTTGAAGTAGGTTTTACTTCCTCCATTTTTGTCAGTAAGCAATGGAGTTAGAAGACGTGTGACAAGGTCTCTAGCGCCCTGCAGCTGGAAGTGGAAGAGCCAGGCTTCAGGTGTAACAATATCTGCTCCAAGCCCATGCTCTTTCCAGTCTACCACTTACTCAGTGGGGGAGAATCCAGCACCAGGATCCCCTCCTCACCAGGGGTGGTTTAGGTGCAAGCTGTGGAGAGGAAAATCTTTTGCAGGGATCACTGTGAGTTGATTGTTCATGATAATTACCCTGCAGATCCACAGTCTTGTAGCTTCCCTGGGAAGCCCCCAGCAAAGTCATGGGATCGTTGCTAGTGTTTTTACAGATCTGGCTGTGTTGCTGCACCTGCAGCTGGAATGTGTCATGAGTGCCTTTCTTTCTGATAAAGGTGTTTCCACCATCAGCTGACTTCGATATTTGAAAATCTGAGGACTTGGAGTTTCCATATCCTATAGCACATATGAAATTATTACCAAAAATTAAAGAAGAAAGAAAGAAAGAGAAAGAAAATGAGAGAGAGATAGAGAAAGGGAGAGCTTCTTCTACCTCATCCCCCCCAGGCCCCACATCCTCATTCCTTTGAATAGGAGATGGGAATAAGGACTGCTGAGTATCAGGACAACCCTTGTCAGGATGTAGGATTAAGGTAGCAGTAGAATGGGCTAGTTTAGAGAGGCTCCATCATTAACTCTTCAGAAATTAGCAATCTTCAGGGACTCTGGTGGCCATATTTATCCTCTATTTGCTCTCATTCCATTCCCAGGTCCTTGATAAGGAGGCTTGGGTTTTAGCCTTACGTCACCAAGCTGGCTCACCTTATGCCTTCCTCACAACCTCAACCCTAAATCCAGAGGGAGAACTGGCATCCTCACCATGTTTCTGGGCCTCCTGCCCCAGGAGTGCATGCAAGAGACCCAGGACAGGGAGATATCAGGTTTCAAGACTTCCGACTTCTAGCCCCTGGTCTTCCCATCCAGGTGTAGCTATGAAGCTTGTGTATTACTTTATCAGTTGACCCCAGCACCACCCAGATCCTGCCAAATACATGCTGGTGAACGTGAAACTGTGCCTGTGTACAGACCTTATCTATGCCCTCACTCCTTGGTCAATCACAAGATCATGCCCTGTAGTGGAATGGTGATTCCTGTATCCTGGTTCTAGGACCTCAAACAGTGGTCAGAATTTGTTCTGTAATATCTGGGAGAGTCACAGGACAGACACTCCGGGTGGACTTGAAGTCCAAAGGTAGTATTGGGGTCCATCTCCCCACTCAGGGCTAAAGTACACAATATGGAAAGGGTGACTCTGGAGGAGAGGAAAGAAAATGTCAAGCCACCTTGACAAAAATAAAAATGAGTTCCTTCTCTTCAGCAGTAAATTGATCTGCTAGAAAATTTGGCTTTGTTACTCTAATCCTCTATTTCTCTTTCCCTACTCTTCTAAACTGGAAGCCCCTGGCATGCTCTGGTCTGTGTCCTTCTGAGGCTCTTTATCCAAGGGCAGTGAGCAAGAGAAAGTCCCAAATTACCAGAGGGACTTAAAAGGAAAGCAGCTTTGGAAACTGACTGAAATTCACCTCAGTTAGGGAACTTTCTAGAAAAATTACCTTCCTCCTGAGATCAGAATAGGAGAAGTCAACCCTAGTTGGAAGATCCCCTGTTTCTGTTTCCAAATAGGTGGTGCAATTGACAATTTTGGGGGCGGGTGAGGAAGGCAACAACATCCAGGGTCCCATAGGTGTTTTGGGGTAAATGTTCATCATTCCCTCCATGAGAGTGTCTCCAGTCACAGAGCAAAGTTCTCTACAAGATCCCATACACATGTCGTTGTATAAGAGGAAGGCTCTCTTCCACTCAGTCTGGCCTCTGTCCCTCTACCCAGAAAAGACAGGGGGTGGCTTGTTGACCAGTTTCTCTAATCTGAATGGTTGGCATAAGGTTGATCCTTGGAGAGGCAGGAAGAGGATCCCAAGAGAAGAGTTCCTGGGGACATGGTTCTGTTCTTTTCGTTCCAAAACCATGAGTCTGAGAAAAGGCCACTTTGACTCTGGTGGCAGTTTCCTCATGCCTGGTAAAATGGACTTCACTTTGTCATTTCTTCATGCTTCCTCATTAGGAATGAAAACCTGGTTATGCTTCTGGTGATTAGCATGTGAAACTTCTCCATCCAGAAATGAAAAACTCTTCTTTCTATGGAAAGTTAACCCAGGGGCTAATCTTGGGAAGACGAGGCTGAAGCCAGTTTGAAGGTGAAGAAAAAGGTGATTGAAGGTGGCCTGAAAGATCCCAGAGGTGCATCTGCAGGAGATTTTCCAAGACAGGGAAAGAGCTAGAATTGGGAAATGAGAAATTTATTTATCTTAAAATAGGGGCTGAATGGAGTCCACAGTTTTTATTCTTAGGATCATAGGTTGAGGAAAGGCAGAGAGCTAGAGGTAAAGAACTGATATGAAGGGTTGCTCTGTGGAAGGAACCTGTGACCTACACATGACCTACACATAGTATATGCTCAATGTTTATTTGTAATGCTTCAATTTATTTCAGTAAGTATTTCTTGAGCATGTATTATGTGCTAAGTACAATGGCAGGCACTGAGGATATAAATCTGAGATATACAAGGATGAAGGAGCTATAGAAGTGGACCTCTTAAGAATATCGTGTCTTCTCCTATTTTAACTAAAGCAAAGAAGATGGATGGTGGATATTTGAGAAGGATATTAGATATCATTGCAATACCTCAAGCATATTAAATATTTACTGAGTATCATAAACACCTTTCAAGACACTGTAAGAAAAAAAAGATGATTAAGAGAGTCCCAGGAAGTTCTCTATCTAGTGGAGAGGCAAACATTTACACACCCAACTGAATACTGCAATGAATAAGTGCCATGTTAGAGCATGCACGATGTGATAAGAAATGGTGAGAAAGTAATGGTAAATCCTGCCATTTCCTGGAAGGGCATTCTAAGAGAAGGGACCTGTATGAGCAAAGGCATAGAAGTGTGAGAGTATAGAGTGTTTAGTGGCACTCTGAGCAATCAAGTTGCAGGAAAACCAGATCCTAAAAATAGGAAAAGAAAAAGAGGGAAAGAAGAATTAATGAACATTTTGTGAGTGGAGGAGATAGTCATTTTTCTTTCCTTGTTGATGCATTTTCATGCCCTTCTTGAAGGGATTTGGGAGTTGAGGAGAGGACATGGAATATGACTGATGAGTGGTTGAAAGAAGACCCTAAAATAACTAAGGGATTGTTCATCTGTAAGCGCTAAACACCAGTCCAGTTTTGTTGCTCTCTGGGCTCTACGAGAGGATTTTTATGATATTAGACTATGGAGAGTAGATGTTAGGATGAAGGTAATTTTAAGGACAGGGCTTCATGGACTGCTGATGGTTCCTCTGATATTTCTTGGAGCTTGAAGAAAGAAGGAAGGGGAAAGGTGATGGCATCTGAGTGCCAGCAAGGATTATGCCTTTCTTCAGGGTCACCAGGAATGGGCAACCATGAGATTCTCAATGACTCAGTGATCTAGTATCTCCAACTACATGGGATTTATGGCATTGACTTTGACTTTGGGTACCCCCATTCCTGGGCTGCCCACCTGAGGACTAACAGTGCTTTACCATCCTCATCAAGGCAAAGACCTGTAGGTGCATTTATATAGCCTGGGACTTCTAGGGCTTCTCCACCCTTGACCAACTTAAAACCACATTGAGATACCACCTTACACCAGTTAGAATGGCAAAAATTGACAAGACAGGAAACAACAAATGTTGGAGAGGATGTGGAGAAAGGGGTCCCTCTTACACTGTTGGTGGGAATGCAAGTTGGTGCAGCCACTTTGGAAAACAGTGTGGAGGTCCCTTAAAAATTGAGATACCCTATGACCCAGCAATTGCACTACTGGGTATTTACCCCAAAGATACAGATGTAGTGAAGAGAAGGGCCATATGCACCCCAATGTTCATAGCAGCATTGTCCACAATAGCTAAATTGTGGAAGGAGCCGAGATGCCCTTCAACAGATGACTGAATTAAGAAGATGTGGTCCATATATACAATGGATTATTACTCAGCCATCAGAAAGGATGAATACCTGCCATTTGCAGCAACATGGACGAGACTGGAGGAGATTATGCTAAGTGAAATAAGTCAAGCAGAGAAAGACAATTATCATATGGTTTCACTCATTTATGGAACATAAGAAATAGCAGGGAGATTGGTAGGAGAAGGAAGGGAAGAAGGAAGGGGGGGTAAAAAGAAGGGGGAATGAAGCATGAAAGACAATGGACTCTGGGAAACAGACTGAGGGTTTCAGAGGGGAAGGGGGTGGGGGATTGGGATAGGCCAGTGATGGGTATTAAGGAGGGCACGTATTGCATGGTGCATTGGGTGTTATACGCAAGTAATGAATCATGAACACTACGTCAAAAACTAAGGATGTACTATATGGTAACTAACATAACATAATAAAAAATTATTATAAAAAAATAAAAATAAAGAAAAAGGAAAAAGAAGATACAGGAATCAATAACTGTTGAAAATCTACAATGAGCCAGACACTGTGGTAGACACTATGTACTGGGAGTTTATTTAATATTCATAACATTCAAGGGAAGTATGTATTTTATATCAATCCAGAGAGAAGAAGTAATCATAATTAGAAAGTAGGAGAGATCTCTGAGATTTCTTTCCCTATAAGACACTGCTTCGGTGGGGAAGCAGGAGAAAATATAATAGACAATTTAGTTTTCAAGCATTAGTTCACTCGTTCATTCACTTACACAAACATATACTTGGTACATTCATACATTCCAGTACATGTAAGATTTTTTCCTCCACCAAATATTGGTATATTTTAAAATTAAAATCTAGCCATTTATTAGCACTTTTTCCTACAGTTATCACTAACCATAATCACCAATACTGTCCTCTCTTGCAACAGAAAACACAGTGGATTTTGAAGCTGAGGCCCAAGTTACAGGCTGTCCAGTCTGCTGATCTCGGCAGCCATACCTGCAGGCAAAGGGACCATTGATGTGGGTTTCAGAATTACCAAGATAAGAGCATGAGTCAGGCAGAATACCTTAAGGCCTGAATCACATGTCTTATTCCAAGGAGGGACTTAAACCTATGGACCCTTGGAGCCACAATCAGACTAAAGTTGGCATAATGTGCACACCTTTGCTTGGCATTTGTGGGGTTCCCCTTTCTCTTTTCCTCCACACTCTTGACTGGCAGCTGCTGTTTGCTGACCACTCACGTCTCCTGCTGAGTACCTAGAAGGCGTTCTGTGTGTTCTATGTAGCCTGAGGCTCTCCAGTGGCTGCGTGAATGCATGGGGGCTTAGCTACTGTGCTGACCCACTAGGGAGAGGAGGGACTCTCACCTCCACTGAAGGGATGCCACTAGCGAGAGCAGAGGTGGAGAGGTAGGAAAAGTTCTTCATATGCAACCAAGCCTGTTATCGATTTCTGCCCACACAGTGGCAGGGCAAGCTGGCTGTGTTGATATGATCCAGGTTGTATATTCCCAGGATTGTTCTTCCGGGAAATTTTTGAGGGTACGTGCTCATACTAGGGCATGGAAAAATGGAGAATCTGGCTCTCCAGGGTATTCTCCACTGGACTCCAGGAATAGCTAGCACATCAGCCTGCTGAGCTCTCTGCTGCATGAAAAAACAGAGGGGACTCTGAGGTCCCACAGCATTGTTACCCAGAGCTCAAGAAAGCCTGTTGGATGGGCACAGTGCTTTTTGGAGATTTCTGGGAATAGTGAAGCCATTATTTCATTCTTTTGCCAGAAGAAATTCAGTTAACTGTCTGAGAACTGAGTTAACAGATAATCAAAATGCTTTGTTAAAAAAAAAAATACGTGGTAGGTGAATCACGTATAAATACTTCTGAGACTTGTGGAGGTTAGGACACTGTCACAGGAGGCAACAGCTCTCAGCATCAGCATTCTGCTGAATATGGAGAGGTTGTCTACCTCAACGCTATAAAGCAGCCACCTTAGGTTAGGACTGGGAAGCAGAGGGAGGAAGGTGGTGGTGGTGGTGGGCAAATGGGCTTGGAGCCTTGAGCTGAATATTCTCCCCCAGAATTGGCCATGAAATACTGGTGAGACAATGGAGTTCCTGCTGAGAAGCCATTATGGGGTTCTCCACGTATGGATGGACCTTATGCCCACTTCTTTGCACGTGTCTGTGGGAGCACCACCTCAGAATCAGAGTCTATCAGGCCCTACACCTGGAGGGCTAGCTTCTGGGCCTGCTGTGAAGTAACTCCCCTCTCCAGAAAGGCTGCAGGGGAGACTCTGGCCAGTTGGCCAGTTGGATTAGACAACCTCTAGGTTCCTTCCAATCGTAAAAGAACTCTTGTTCTATAATTACCTATGTCTCCCATACACCCTAAATAGAGATGAAAGGCATTCCCGAGAGAGAGAGAGAGAGAGAGAGAGAGAGAGAAATCATCTTGGCAAAAGACAGGGTCTTGCTAGTATGACCTGACGTCAATATTACTTACGTGAGAGGTAAACTTCTTTTAAGAATAAGAGTTCAAATGTCGAGTTGAAATACAAAATTTTCTAATTACTGCTTTTAAATTTTAGAATGAAAAAATGAAATGAAAATGAATGAATGAATGAAAAAGTTTAGAATGAAAAAGTTTTGGGGGAAATAGTGACTCTTTTGTGAGTTCCTGTAGTACTCACGCTACTTAATAACTATGTCTAAATAATTTATGAGCACTTAGATGTGTCAGGCAGTGTGCTGGGCACTGGGAGAATAGTTAAGTAAGACCATTCCTGCTCTCATGGAGCCCACAGCCCAAGTGGAGGAAGTAAAAACACAAAAAACTAGTTGTAGAAGCATGATTTGTACAATAAGATTGTTAGCATGTGAGCATTTAAGAATGATTTTCCTCTCCTGTTGACATCCCATAGTCTTAGCCCACCTTCATGATTTTGTTAACTTGGCTCCCTCTGATCAGATCTGCCTGTTCTTTCCTGAAGCCACCACCTCGTGGACTGAAGATTCGAGGCCCTCATCTACAAAGGAAATGAGTGTGTTGGTTTGACTATACTGAAAGCTCGGGGCACAGGGTAAGTTTCAGCCCATGGACCTTAAGATTATGTCACATTATCTCTGCCCTTGAAAATTTCACTTTTTAAGTAAAGCCCTGGATGAGAGGCCAGGAGATAGCAGTTGCACGCAGAGATTTGTTACAGAATCGCTGTGCAATTTTAAGCCAAGAACTCCACTTTTTAATCGTTTCCTACTTTGTATAATAACGCAGCTAGAATGGTTAAATTCTGAGCCACTTTTCCCATGTTAATATAAATCACAAGGACATGAGAAAGGGAAAGGTAGCTCAGAAATCTATGTTTTACATATGTCAGTGATTCGTCTTCATTATTTATATAAAATGTATATAATCCTTGAAGATGAATCACTGACTCATAACTTCTTAGACATGTACACACACACACACACACACACACACACACATTGATACCCAAAAGACCTTTAACATAAGATCACGCAATGTTGGTTCTTCATAGTCAAATCCAGGGCTTGTGAGAGAGAAAAATCAAATTGGAAAATGTCTTCTTCCTTCACCAACCCTGACCAACCCTTCTATTTCTTCTTGCAAGTTCAGCCCTGGGCTTTCACCTCTGTCCTTTGATACGTTTAGACAAGGAGAAGCAAAAGTAACACAAAGAAAGGTGAGACTGGCCTGGGGCAGAAGGAGGGAGGTTCTGAGTGTTTAT
The DNA here is from genome assembly GCF_017311325.1 of Ursus maritimus. Taxonomy (NCBI): domain Eukaryota; kingdom Metazoa; phylum Chordata; class Mammalia; order Carnivora; family Ursidae; genus Ursus; species Ursus maritimus. The sequence goes on from NW_024423564.1 coordinate 12,477,998, forward strand.
ACCCCTTTTGTTCATAAGGGAGGAGATGAAATTAAAGCTTCCCAAGAAGAACATTACTCCTTGTACTGCTTGCTGATCAGGGTAACAGAAATCCCAACCTTCTGCCATTAGAGGGTCATAGAGGGCCAATAATGTTGCTGGCATAGACTTTCAAGGAGGAGAAGGGGGAGGTGACCACAGTCAGTGGTAATACACCACTCACTTAGGTGTGTAAGGAGTGGGTAACTTCACTCACTCAAAGCCTCACTCACCTTAGCAGTTCTTCACTGGTGACCAAAAGGGGACCCGATGGTGCCTGTAGGTGCACCTTCCAGTGAAATCCCAGCCTCAGGCCAAGTCCCCGTGCTTATGGGAGGTAGCCGGCACCCCATAGGAGAGTTTGCTTTTGGGACTATGATAAATGTTCATTTCTCATACATAGAAAGAAAGAGGTACCTGCATCTTATTGATTACCTACAATTTGCTAGCTGTTTTATATAAGACACTCCATTTGATTCTTACGATAAGCCTAGAGGCTGAATTAAATGAAGAATGCATGGGGAATATATGTTCAACAAACGGCATTGCTGTTATTATGAAATACTTATCACGATTTCCATTTTCTAATGAGGAAATTGATGCTAAGAGAGGTTACTTTACCTTCTGAGAACACATACTTACTAATCGTGTACCACGATTTGGCTTATAGATCTCTATAATTCCAAAGTTTATGCTCTTTCCACCATACTTTACAGACACTCAGTTTCCTTTTTTTCTTTTTTTTTTAAGATTTTATGTATTTATGAGAGAGAGAGAGATCTAGAATGTGCAGGTAGGAGGGCAGAAAGAGAGGGAGAAGCAGACTCTCTGTTGAGCAGGGAGCCTGATGTAGGGCTCAATCCCAGGGTCTCAGGACCATGACCTGGGCTGAAGGCAGACACTTAACCGACTGAGCCACTCAGGTACCCAGACACTCAGTTTCTAGGAACACTTGTCATTCCAAGAGCCCCTTATACAGGGTGGGCTTGGTTTCCTTTTTTGGAAAACAGTGTGGCTGTATATAATGGAATTTTATAAATATGTATGTATTCTCTTTAGCCTCCAATTTTTTTGGGTATTTATTGGAATGACAATATAATCAAAGTATTTATATGGAAAGGTGTTTCTCAGAGTCTTGCTTATAACTGCCAAATATTAAGACAATGAGAAAATAGTGTATTAAATTATAATCTATAATACAAAAAGATATTTTCAATCATTAAAGTAGGTATAAAAATTAAGCATAATATGAGAAATGTTTACTTCTGATTCAAAGTGAAAATGAAAAAAAAAAACAGGATATAGATGGGTTTTGTGCTGGGACGGTAGCCTTGTAAACAATGATGGTAGGTGCGCAAAGACTGGGATTAACATGCCGAAATGAGTTGTTTTATGGTGGTATGATTATGTTTTTCTTTGTGTTTTCTTTTTAGAAACTTTTTGATTATATTGCATCATGTTCCCAATAATTTTATGGTGTTTTAAAAGACTTAATGCCAGATTGATAGATTAGACTCTTACACCACAGGTGATGTCTCTGAAAGGCAATGGGTTTGGTGGTGCCAGGGTTGGGCTCTTGACTTGGATGACTTCCTGGGAAACTTCTGCTGTAATGGGTCGTATCCTCTGACCTCTAAACTCAAGTTTCTGCTGGGGGTGCAGACACCAGGTAATTGGAGAAACATTTGTACACCTTGAACTATATATAATTCAAGCAACTATACTGTTGAATCATTGATGAGCAAAGAAGCAGCAGCACAAGGCATGGTATCTGCTCTGAGGATTTTAATTCACTTTTAGCAGAGAAAAACTGATGGCTTCTAATATTCAATAATTTCTCATTTGAAAGCTTGAGATGTGAACAAAATCTTGGAAAAGTATGTATTTGCTAGATTTCTAGAAAATACATACTTTTCCATCTGACAATATGTTATATACAAAATTACTGGCTTGCTGTGCTGAACTTGAGATTAACTCACCTTGCTAATCAAGAAATAGTTATTGTCTAACTCTGAAAAGAAATGAAAAACTAAATATTTATAAGACTAGATATTTTTTTTCCTAGTCTAGCTGGTGAAAGAAGTTAAACTAGCATTCTCTTCACTTTGAAAAAAGCATCCCATGGTAATTGCAACTCTGTTCTAATATTGGTGAATATGGTTCCCCCCCCCCCAATCTGGCCTGGTTTGAACTGATGAAGAAGAAAGGACTTTTCTAACCTCACATGTGTAGATGTGTCCTCAAAATTTTTCATGGGCTGCTACTAACGGTGTTCTGTTGTTTTGTACACAGGCTGTGATGCACCAGAGACTCTTAAGCCCATACTTTCCAGCACATTCTGTGAAGGCAAAGCTGATGGGATTGTTGGGGACTTTAGGGATCCACCCAGGTTTTCTGAGTGTGCTAATGGTAACACTGTGGCCAGAAGATGTTCAGAGGGCCTTGCGTTTGACCAAATCTGCTCATGGAGTAACTGGCCTTGAACAGAAGAATGGCATTGAGGGGTGCCTGTCTGGCTCAGTCAGAGGAGTGTGTGACTCTTGATCTTGGGGTTGTGAGTTTGAGCCCCACGTGGGGTGTAGAAATTACTTAAAGAAATAAGAACTTAAAAAAAGAAAAGAAGGGGGCTGGGAGGGGGTGAAGCCTTCTTAGAGTTTATTTCAACTCAGTAAATACACGCAACATGATGTTGCTTTGCTAATCATTCTTATTGTTCTCTTTCTTTTATCATTACTGCTTAGAAAGTCATTTTCATGTTGGACACTCCATAGAGAGATTGAAACAGACACAATCCCTTTTGCTTATAGACTTGTACCCTAAAAGAGAATGTGTTCATAACTAGAAAATATATTTTAAACAAATAAATTGACAACCCATTTACTGTGAACTCAAACCAAAAAAATTTTATTTTTATTTTACTCATTATTTCTCAGACTGAACTTATTTTATTTTCTGCTGAATCAGCTCTTCTTCAAAACTTCTCAATGAACTCTTCTCCTGGTCACTTATGACTGCAAGCTCATTGATCATGTTCTCCACCTTTGCAAGAGGTCTTCCTGGGACACATCTTGTCCATTTCCAGAGAATACTCTCAACCATATTAATATTGGCTCTAGTCACTAACACTTTAATTTCCTCAATATTGTTTTATAAATGCTTTTCTATGGCTCTTGTACACTCTCCAACTTCTCACTAGAGAACCAGCTTACAAAAGAAAAATGTGTACATGTAGAGAGACTGCAGTGAATGCTCTTTTTAAAAAAATTTATTTATTTATTTATTTATTTATTTATTTATTT
>NW_024423564.1:12481324-12596800 GCF_017311325.1 Ursus maritimus
ATTTATTTATTTATTTATTTATTTATTTATTTATTTTAATAATAATTTTTTATTATGTTATGCTAGTCCCCATATAGTACATCCCTAGTTTTTGATGTAATGTTCCATGATTCATTACTTGCGTATAACACCCAGTGTACCATGCGATACGTGCCCTCCTTAATACCCATCACCAGCCTATCCCAATCCCCCACCCCCTCCCCTCTAAAGCCCTCAGTTTGTTTCCCAGAGTCCATAGTCTCTCATGGTTCATTCCCCCTTCTGTTTATCCCCCCTTCATTCTTCCCTTTCTTCTCCTACTGATCTTCCTATTTCTTATGTTCCATAAATGAGTGAAACCATATGATAATTGTCTTTCTCTGCTTGACTTATTCCACTTAGCATTATCTCCTCTAGTCCCGTCCATGTTGCTGCAAATATTGGGTAATCGTTCTTTCTGATGGCTGAGTAATATTCCATTGTATATATGGACCACATCTTCTTAATCCAGTCATCTGTTGAAGGGCATCTCGGCTCCTTCCACAGTTTAGCTATTGTGGACAATGCTGCTATGAACATTGGGGTGCAGATGGCCCTTCTCTTCACTACATCTGTATCTTTGGGGTAAATACCCAGTAGTGTAATTGCTGGGTCATAGGGTATCTCAATTTTTAACTTTTTAAGGGACCTCCACACTGTTTTCCAAAGTGGTTGTACCAACTTGCATTCCCACCAACAGTGTAAGAGGGATCCCCTTTCTCCACACCCTCTCCAACATTTGTTGTTTCTTGTCTTGTCAATTTTTGCCATTCTAACTGGTGTAAGGTGGTAATTCAATGTGGTTTTGATTTGAATCTCCCTGATGGCTAATGATTTAGCCCACGGAATGGGAGAAGATATTTGCAAATGACACTACAGATAAAAGATTAGTATCCAAGATCTACAAAGAACTTCTCAAACTCAATACACGGGAAACAAATAATTAAATTGAAAAATGGGCAGAAGATATGAACAGACACTTTTCCAATGAAGACATACAAATGGCTAACAGACACATGCAGTGAACATTCTTTAAGTTACTTTATCCCCATATAAGGAGCCAGTACAGTGAGCTCCACTGCCTTCTTCTCCGATATTGTTGGAAACCTGTTTCTCCTGCTACAAGTTCACATTAATTTACTCAGTCTTGAAAAATAGTTTCCAGAGTCTTTGCATGATGAAAGATCTTCATTCTGAGTTTCCAATAACAATTTTAAAAATTAACTCTTCCCATTTTCTCACTAAATCCAGAGATCCTCTAACCATACATCTTAATAATCATACTAGCTACTGGACATTCTGTTTTTTTCCTGTATATAACTAAATACATAACATTTTACATGTTAACATAGTTAATTTCCACAACAACCTTGTAGAAAAGGTATCATTATCGGCATTTTATAAATGAAACCGAAGGTTGGAGAGATTAAGCCACTTGGCCAAGATTACATCTCTAGTACATGACAGAGCATGTGTTCAAACAGCTCTCTGATTCCAAGCCCATCATCTCAGCTGCAAGGATTCACCATTTCTATCCAGGGCTGGGCAGCACCCATACTTCCTGATTTCCAGGGTATTGCTCCTCTACTACTCTTGTGAAGAACTCGCTCTAGCTTTACTTAAATGTGGAACCGATGTGTTGTTTTCTTTCCACAGCTTACCATCGATACAAAGGTGATTCAAATCATAAGCAGACACTGAAAAAATGTTATGCAAATACACGAAAAGATTTAGATAAGGTAGGTTTTAGGAAAATATGAACTAATCAGACTGACATAAGAGGTAGAAAACCTAAGTGGCCCAATAACCTTGGAAGATATTGAAAGTGATATTAAAATGTGAGACAGGAATCCATCAAAATCCTAGAGGAGAGGGGCGCCTGGGTGGCACAGCAGTTAAGCGTCTGCCTTCGGCTCAGGGCGTGATCCCGGTGTTATGGGATCGAGCCCCTTATCAGGCTCCTCCACTATGAGCCTGCTTCTTCCTCTCCCACTCCCCCTGCTTGTGTTCCCTCTCTCACTGGCTGTCTCTCTGTCAAATAAATAAAATCTTAAAAAAAATCCTAGAGGAGAACATAGGCAGTAACCTCTTTGACATTGGCCGTAGCAACTTCTTTCAAGACATGTCTCTACAGGCAAGGGAAACAAAAGCAAAAATGAAGTTTTGGGACTTCATCAAGATAAAAAGCTTCTGAGCAGCAAAGGAAACGGTCAACGAAACTAAGAGGTAACTCACGGAATGGGAGAAGATATTTGAAAATGACATTACAGATAAAGGGCTGGTATCCAAGATCTATAAAGAGCTTCTCAAACTCAACACCCCCTCCCCAAAATACTAATAATCCAGTCAAGAAATGGGCAGAGGACATGAACAGACACTTCTGCAAAGAAGACATACAAGTGGCTAACAGACACATGAAAAAATGTTCAACATCACTAGCTATCAGGGAATTACAAATCAAAACCACAATGAGATACCACCTTACACCAGTTAGAATGGCAAAAATTAACAAGACAAGAAATAACAAATGTTGGTGAGGATGTGGAGAAAGGGGAACCCTCTTACACTGTTGGTGGGAATGCAAGGTAGTACAGCCACTCTGGAAAACAGTATGGAGCTTCCTCAAGATGTTAAGAATAGAGCTCCCCTATGACCTAGCAATTGCAGTACTAAGTATTTACCCCAAAGATACAGATGTAGTGAAAAGAAGGGCCATATGCACCCTAATGTTCACAGAAGCATCGTCCACAATAGCCAAAGTGTGGAAGGAGCCAAGATGTCCTTCAACAGATGAATGGATGAAGAAGATGTGGTTCATATATACAATGGAATATTACTCAGCCATCAGAAAGGATGAATACCTGCCATTTGCATTGACATGGATGGAATTGGAGGGGATTATGCTAAGTGAAATAAGTCAAGCAGAGAAAGACAATTATCATATGGTTTCACTCGTATGTGGAACATAAGGAATAGCACAGAGGACCATAAGGAAAGGGAGGGAAAACTGAATGGGAAGAAATCAGAGACAAACCATGACAGACTCTGGACTCTGGGAAACAAACTGAGGGTTACAGAAGGGAGGGGGGTGGGAGGATGGGGTAATCGGGTGATGGGTATTAAGGAGGGCACGTGCAGTGATGAGCACTGCGTGGTATATGCAACTAATGAATCGTTGAACACTACATCAACAACGAAATGATGTAATATATATTGGCTAATTGAACATAAAAAAAAAGTTTTGCCAAAAACCAACAGGGCCAGACACCCCATCAACATTTAAGAAATAATTAAATAATTTTAGAGCATAGGAAAAGCTTCCCAATTTATGCACATTTCACTCAAACCTGATAAAGAATCAGCAAATATTTATTGACTATCTAGTACATCCCAGGTAATCTGCTCTGGGCCCTGAGGATTGGAGGAAATAAAATATATAAATTTCTTTGTGGCTCTCATAATCCCTCAGAAATAAATCATGTCCCTAGATGGGAAAGCTCAATATTATAATGTTGTCAATTTTCACATATCAATCTCTAAATGTTTTAATTTAAAATCCCAAAGAGTGTATGTGTGTTTATTTGATAAATTGATTATAGGTTTTGTTAAGAAAAATACATCAGTGAAAGTAATCAAGGAAATATTTCTTAAGAAAGGAAAAGTAATAAAGACATGTCCCATGAGATATCAAAAATGTTATATAAAGGATTTTCTCATTAGTGGAAAATAATAGGAAGTTCAGAAATACTTTTGTATTTATTGGAATTTATTTGTTTTTTTTCCTTCAAGCCAATGGTTTCCCTTAAATGATGCACTATTTTTCTTTTTCCCATATGTCAGTGGGTATTCATGATTCAGTACTTGTACAGGTCAGAATTTTGGGGTCTTCAGGCAGTGATGGAAGTAGGAAGTGGATGGTAAGTTGATGTTTCTCCTCCAGGGGATCAGAAAGATTTCCAGGCCAATTTTCAGGACACTCTAAAATGGAAGAAAAAAAAAGTTATCTCTCAAGGGAATAAAACATGTCTTAGCTGTTAGACAAGTTGTAAGGTATGAGAATTTGGGGGATCCTGAGGATTAATTATTATATAGTTGGTAAGACTCTCTTAATCTTCCAGAAGGATCTGGGGTTGGGTTATCTTCCCTTCTGTATGCCAGTGTATCTCTTTACTTATCAAAGGAGAATGAATGAGGGGTAAACACCATTAAATGTAAAAGATGCAGATGGGTCCATTGTTTGGGGAGTAATTCTGTTGATGTCAGCTCTATAGATAAGGACTATAGACAGGTGAGTCCTATCCTGAGTTGTAACTCTGTGCACAACTGATAGTAAAGCATCTGGGTGGAGCCAGGTCAGCAAACTGAGGAAGTGAGACCCATTAGGACCTCTACCAACAAGATGAATCTGAGGCAGGAATCAGGTCCAGAGAAAGGAAAATAATAAAACTCGGGATTTATTGAGCACTCTCCATGTGCCAGGCACATGTCTGTGGAAAGTACTGGATAAGTTGACAAAATAAGAAAACTCTACTAAAAAAGTCTAGTGTGGGGGGGTCAGACACTTGAGAGGCTGTTGATGAGCATCCCAGGTCTGGCTGTTGCCCCTGCTGAGTGCTCCCAGGGCACCCTGCAATATTTCAGTCTCCCCCACTAGTCTCTGAATTCCCGGAGGGCAGGGATGGTGTCTCAGTTTTTGAATCCCAGTATTTAGCATAATACCTTCACACAGTAGGTGTTCAAAAACTGCATGTCAGTGTGGATGCCAGCTTCCAAAATGGCTTTCAGTGATTCTTGCCTGCCCGTTCCCTCCCACACTGAGTAAGACTGGCCTGAGTAACTACTACAATATTGTGGATATGTTGGAGTGGGACTTCCAACGTGCTCTTCCTTGGATCACTTACTCTGAGAGAAACAGCTGCCACTCTAGGAGCCCTAAAGAGAGGTCCACAGAGAGATACTGAGACCTCCTGCCAACAGCCAGCACCAGCTTGCCAGCCATGTAAGTGAGTCAACTTCAAAATGGATCCTCTGGACTCAGTCAAGCCTTCAACGACTGTTCCAGCCAATATCTTGACTTCAGCCTGCAGTTCTTACGATAGAATCCAATCCAGAAAGACTAAGCCAAGCTGCTACTGAACTGCAGAAACTATATGAAATAATATATATTTCTTATAGTTTTAATAGCTAAGTTTTAGGATTAAACCAACCAACTTTTATCAAGTGCCTAGCTTGTGTCAAGTTCTAGGGATCCAAAGATGAATTTCGCTTTGGGCATATGAATCAGCTCCTTCCAGAGAAGGCGGTGAGATGCACGGAGCCAAATTCTTGGCTCAACCTGAGGATCTGCCTCCAGGCCAAGCTGGCAGTGGCCCCTGCACCTGTGTCCATTCTTATCTGCTGGCCTGGCTTAGTCCCAGTTCTAAGGGAGCACAGCTGCTGGCAGTAGCAAATCTATGGCCTCAGGGGCATCAAGGTGAGAAAAAACAAGCCCTGACACCTGCATCAAGGGAGGAAAAACAAGCCCCGATGCCTGGGTAGCGCTGACCATCCTCCCCATCAGCATACTTTGCCCTCCCCTGATCTGTTTTTCCTAGGGAGTCAGGCTCTACCCAAAGTACGTCACAATGTTCCTTACACCCCACTGCCACTACCCTTCCCAGAATGAGGAGAAGGGGGCATAGGTACAAGGTGCACGTTTCTCTGGTAGCAACTGCCCTCTCCTTATCCTTGCCCTGGGCTGGAATAAGGGAAGAGGTTGGCAGCTGCGGCATCCTGTGGCTGCCCTGTCTTTCCCCTCCAGAGCTGTGGCAATAGAAGCAAAGGGTACAAGGAAAGAAGATGAGCAGGCCTAATTGTGCCCTTTCCCTGAACTGGATCCCTTCTAGGACCTTTGCTACTGACCTTGAGTGTAGGGCCCAGTCCTGCAGAAGGAAAATTACCTTCCTCAATTAAATGCTTCAGTATCTCAACTCAGCCCCTCGTGGGCTTTCCTGGCCCTGGGCCCTGGGCTTGGGACCATGATTCCCAGCATGGTGCCCTTCATTCTCTCCTTGGGCTTCCACATCCCTAAGGGGACTTGGCCTCAGTGCTGAATTAATACCTCCAGTTGTAAGCAGTTGTGTCAGAGTAGCCAGGCCTGCTGGGGAGGGGGTTCTGTTGGCTTTCTCTCCCCACTGTGGGGTCAGTATCTGTTCTCATGAATGTGGGATGGGTGGAGATATGAACGTGAAGGCCTTGGGGACCTGTGGTCCTGAGATGGTAGCTATGCTGCTCCCACAGGGATAAAGGGGTCTTCTCATCTATAGGGCTGAGCAAGAAAGCTGACCATGATCAAGGGAGCTGGTGTGGAGGCATGGTGGGGAAGATGCTGCTCTGGGGCTCTGAGTCTCCTAGTTTTTTCACCCTTCTTCCTTCCCACAGGCAGGGAGGGGGCGTTCCCTAGAAATGGGGTGGAGGGCAGGCATATGTTTCCATGAAGCTGCTACATGGGGTCTTCCCCATACCATGCCCTGGGCTCTGAGTAGAGGAACTGGAAGTCTAGACTTGGGAATGATAAAATGGAGCCCTGGGAAAGGCCACCAATAAATCCAAAGGCCCTTGAGCTTTTGACACCTTAGAAGTCTCCTGGGTGGCAGCAAGCCCCAACTGGGAAGCCTGTCTGATGATTCTGTTTTTGTTTTTTGTTTTGTTTTTTTCAGGAGTGGTTATTTAACAGCATGCATAAGGAAAGAGAAGAAGAAAAAGAAAAAAGAAGAAATAGGGTGATCAGAGGAGTCTTCTCAGAGGAAGTCACATTACCTTTGAGCTGTGAAGAATTAAATGGAATCAGGCATGCAAAGGACAGGAAGAAGAATTTTCTCAGGAAATGGCAACTAGCAACAGCATCGGCAAAGGCCTTGAGGCAGAAAAGAGCTTAGCAGGGCCTATAAAACTGGGAGACAAGAACTTTAAAAGGGAGGGTGAAGTCACAATAGGCATAACAGTTCTTGGACCCTCTGCCAGGAGTTCCTCGGCCTTCTCTCCAGAATTGTCATTAAATGTAACTCAGATTCAAGGATCTTAGTGTCTGTTTCTCTTTGTTTCAAGTTATACTTCACCAGAACCTATCCCTGTATTTTAGGGGCTATTTCCAGAAATGTGGAATTGCTATGAACTGGAAAGTAGCCCAAGAGGCACTTAGTATAGAAAATAGACAATGAAGGTAGCCAACAAAATCCCCTTCTCTTCTCTCCCCTGGAAATTCTAGAGGCTTTTGAAGCTGAGGCTAAAGAAACAGGGATACCCAGACTGCTTATCACAGCAGCTGTGTCTGCTGGTAAGGGGACCATTAATGCAGGATATGAAATTGCAGAGATTGGAAAGTGAGTGCACTGGGTCTCTCAGGGCCCCCAAATCCTGGAGAAGAGATTCCTAAGCTTTTTGGTGGATAGTACCCCAAGTCATCATGTAAACATTGTAAAAGGAGATTTCAAAACAGAACAAGCATGCCTAGTTAAGAGAGTCTCTTTGAAAATGGGGTCGGGAGGCCATAAGGAAGGAGGAATTTGTCCAAGTCCTCATCAGAAGAACCAAGAACTTCTTGGCAGCTACAAGCCCTCAGCCTGGACTTAACTTCCTCTTCACCATATTCTTCCCTTGAACAGGAGCCAATGAAGTTTAAGAAATTTCAATCCCTCATTGCACAGTAACCCAACCAATCCCAGTTAACCTAGTTTCAATCCCTGTTTCGCATGGAGACCTAAGTGAGAGAGCCGCTCTCACGGCCTTTCGCATTTACAACTCTGCCTCCTCTTTGTCTTCCTCAGAACATGAGTCAGATTTCTACCTGAATCTGTGTCTCCTAAATTACAATTCTAATTGCCCAAATAAATGCCTTTTTGCTTAAATTGTCAGTGAATTCTTTCTTGGACAACAACACGATGTTAGGGAAGTTGGTACCTTTAGTTGCCATAGAGTTTTGGGAACTTAGTGACTGAAATATGGCAGTGGCCCCTTTAAATCGTCAAATGCTGGACTTTGGGGAGAAGACGAACAAGACTCAAGACCATGGCAAACCCTTATACTAGCGATCCTCATTAGCCATCTCTTGGAAAAAGCTGTAAAATCAAGAAAGCTACGATTGACAAAGCAATAGGAGAGCTACTCCCCTGTGATTCCCATGGCCCTAGAGACATGTTTCTGAGACACATTTCCTAACCTTCTGCTTTGAGTTTGCCCTGTTTCTCTCAGGCAGGTAGAGGAGACATTCTGTTTAGCCCTATGGGGGTCACAGAAGATAACCTGTTCCCTGGAGGCCCTCAGGAAGCCACATTGGTGGAGCCGTTTGGATATCTGCTTGACATCATGAGCTTCCCACTGCTATAATTTCCTCCTCCTAAATAGTCTATAAGAAAATGCCACCAGATCCTGATGGCTTAAAACATCTTGTTCCAGGCTCCTTGATTTAATCGTGTGATGACCTATGACTTCCACAGTAGCTGGAACAGATGTGCAAGACACAACAATTCCCTGTTATGTAGGATCCAAGGATCAAAGTGGCATGCATTATTTCAACCGCGTAACAAAGAAAAGCCTCAAATCATATGTAGAGGGGATATAGGGAGGGGATTAGGGAGAGCTTTTGTTGTAGGGAAAGAGGCTTTCTCTTTGGGAAATTTTGTTAATTAAATGGGACAATGACTGGCAAGGAAATAATGCCTCATTATTCTTCAGGAATATGTCTAAAGTACTGGAGAAACTGTGGCTTCCCTGCAGAGAAGCTCATTATAGGGTTTCCTATGGGTGGACCTTCTGGCTCAGCACTTCTAATCCTCAGTCTGTGTCCTAGTCTCTGGTCCTTACACATGGGAGGCTGCCTTCTGGGCTTACTGTGACATAACTGGCATGGCTAATGGAAGCTTAAAATACACTGAGGGCAATTCTGTCATTCTCTAAGTCATCTTGCTATCCTTTTCTTAAGATACAATATCCTGGCCCCTCACGGCTCTGAACAAAAGCAGCCTAGGAAAAATGGTTGTGGAACACTTCTCACTAAAAAAATAATATAAAAATCCATCTGAATTTCCTTTTTGGGTTTTGAAGTACACGGCCATCATCTTTCCCACAGCCCCAAAGCAAATACTGAATCCTATTACATCCATGTAAACAGCTGGAGAAGGATTTCAATAGTCTAGCCCAGGAATGGCAAATGATTTGATGTTCCTTCCAACCTAAATTGATTGCATTCACTCAAATTCTGTGTGGACAATCCAGAGAGTATTGTAATACTAATACTAATGCTTTTCTGTAGTCACTGGCCGCTTCTCAGTGTTTGGTATTCAGATATATACAGACTTGCCACCTTTCCGCTAATGACTAAGTGGGCACTAAAGACCTTTCAATTAAAAGATAAGATAGACCACACTTAGTGCTCACCTGAAGGAATTATACTTGAGTTATTTCAATTAGTGTTGGAAGGAAAGGGCCTACCTCTCAGGCCAGAGTGTCTAGATAAGTACTTTGAAGGTGGCTGCTGTGTGTTCTGACCTTTATACCTCTAGACTAATGTGGAAGCCTTCTGGGGATCATTCGGATTGGAGAGCAGACCCAGTCCACTAGCCTTCTGGGGAGGTCCCCGCATACTTTATGCCAGTCTAAAGAGCCAGTAAAGGAGTTTATTTTGATTCTGGCTATGTCTCCAGCTCTTGCCACTCTTCCTGACACATGGTAGGAACTCAATTTATATGAAGATTGACAAACGAAACAGATTATATAATGGGAAATTGGGAATCTGGGGTTCTATGAATTTTATGTTAATCTGGGAAAGAAAGGCAAAGAAATCAGGACCTTCCTTCCCACTCCACACCAGGACCTCAGAAACTTGAAAGAACTGGTTTTTTTGTGTTTTTTTTTTTTTAGGATTTTATTTATTTATTTGAGAAAGGGAGCATGTGAGAGAGACAGCATGAGCAGGGACAGTGGAAGAGGGAGAGAGAGAAGCAGACAGCCCGCTGAGCAGGGAGTCTGACGTGGGCTCGATCCCAGGACCCAGGGACCATGACCTAAGCTGAAGGCAGACACTTAACCAACTGAGCCACGCGGGCGACCCAGAAGAACCCTTAAAACATGTTTTCCTCTCCCTTCAAATATCCTCCATTTGTAGCAAGCCCAAATACAAGCCCAAACAAGCCCAAATCTCATTGAAATCCTTGATATGGAGAGGCCAACAGCCCCTGTTCCCAGGGCTAGTGGTAGAATACATAAAACTGGGACCTGGGAATTAGAGCACGAGGACAGAGACCCATGAGAATTTCAGGAAGATGGAGCCACCCCACTGAACACTGGGCAGTGTTCATCTCCGTATGTATACGACAAACCACCACATGGACACAGAGCACTCTGAAGTAGGCTTTCTGTTCTCACACAGTAGTTACGAGCCCCTTCCCTCCCTGGGCCCTGTGCTGGCAGACAAGAGAGCACAGCAGTGCAGGGGGGAAGAGCAGCTCTGTCCTCAGTCCTGGATCCGTGGTCAGGAGGAGCCCGTGAAGGTAGTCCCAGCTCCTCAATTGTAAAACAGGCTTAGGTAGGCCACACGGTTCCGGTGCTTTCTGAAGTCCTTGTCGGTGGCCAGCTGCAACGAGGGAATGTTGTCTAGGGCAATATTCTAATGAGAATCCTCCACTTCCTGTCCTCCTGGCTGTGCAATTAGAAGTGCACATCACCGCTGTCGTGGCCCAGCTGAAGCCCACCCCATAGGAGCCTAGTCTTAGGATTCTGTCAACGTTTGCATGTAGAGCTACTCTCTGTCATCTTACTCTTGTGTCATGCTAGGACTTGGTAAATCTCCAAGTATAACTGGTAAACTTCTCAAAACCAAAGATGTGTGTTTGATTCCCGACTGTTACTCATAGGTCTAGCATGATGATGTTGATACATGAGACATTTAACAAAGAGCTGTAGAATTAAGGACGCCTGGGTGGCTCAGTTGGTTAAGTGTCCGCCTTCGGCTCAGGTTATGATCTCAGAGTCCTGGGATGGAGTCCCACACTGGGCTCCTTGCTCAGCAGGGAGACTGCTTCTCCCTCTGCCCTCCTCCCTGCTCGTGTTCTCTCTCTTATGACAAACAAATGGATACAATCTTTAAAAAAAAATAATTGTAGAATTAATCCAAGTTTCCTCTTAAAAAAATGGCACCTCTGGGATTATGATGGCTCGCATGGATTGAGCGTTTATTATGTTATAGGTACTATGTTAAATGCTTTTCTACATTAGCTTGATCTTTAAAACCTTATCAGATTGATTCTATTATTATATTCCTTTTAAAGAAAGGAAAACTGTGGCTTAGAAAAATTGTCCAAGAAAAATCACCCAAGACTCTTTGCTGTGTTGGACATAGTACTTAGAATGGACACGGAGGCCAAGATTCAACACTTTCACTTCCTTAATGCAACCTTGAGAAAGTTACACTCACTTGCTGATCCTTGGATTTCTCAGGAGCAAAACAAAGATCTTGACCCTTTGCCCCACAGTTCCACACACGCTAAATGGCTTCCTGAAGCACTCGGTCTACAAGGGCCACGTGTTCAGCCCCGGCCCTCCTCCTCTGTTTTCAGTTCCTCCTTGCTCTCCACACTCTAGCCACACCAGCCTCCTCCTTGTTCCTCTCACCAGTCCCTCCCCAGCTTACAGCCTTTGAACTTGCAGCTCCTCCTCCCTGGGAAGCCCTAGCCCAGATCTTCACAGGGCTGGCTCAGTCTAGTCATACAGACTTTCAGATCCAGTGTCATTTCCCCTAAAGACCTTTCTGGATATCCTTGCCAAATAGCACCACCCATCCCATCACCACCTCCCTGTTCACTGTCTTCACAGCACATCTGCTGTCACCACACTGCCCGGTGTGCCTGTGTCAGTCCTGGCTCATGGCTACTGTCTTGCCATAATTAGTAAGCTCACTCTCAGAAGTGGCACTGTCTGACTGCTAAATTATATGTAACCGTCCTTATTACCATTGATTTTTTTTTTTTGAGTGTATTTGCTTCTCATCTATCTGGATTCAAGACTGTAAGTTCCAAAGAAATGAGGAGCCTTGTGTAATGGGTTTAATGCAAAATCTCTGGATGCCTTGAAAGTGCCTGGCAGATTGATAACTATTGATTGAAACCACTATGATTTAGAATTCTATAATGCCAGAGATGTGGAAGGTCAGAGGTAGGCTCTTTAAAGATGGGTGGGTGGTTCCTTATTCAGGTGGCATGGTCTGGATGGAACCCCTCCTTTGTACAGCCTTTCCTATTGCTGCTTGATGAAGTGCTCCTGAAGAGGGGAGACATACCCAGGATAATAAGCGTCCTTTGAGTATGTCCTAAATTGAGGCAACAAGACATTAAATGGAGCAAAATTTTGTTTGTGTATTTGCTCCTGAGGATTTGCAGCCTGGTACATGCCTGGGTAAAGCATCATGACCTATTTCCATGAAACAAGTCAACAAGTAAGCTAGAGGGTGATATATACATAGATATAAAGCCTCTAAGTAGATAAAACAGAATCATCTTTCTGTTGTTGGGAAGGAACGATTTTTTCTCTACCATTCAAAGTCTTCCATCTGGACTAAGAATTAAATTTACATGAAACAAATTAACAGGAATAAAATACCCAAAGTTTTGCTAAGTCACAGGGAGGCCCCATAATAAGATTGAGACCTAAAGAAATGATCAAGGCAGGCAGTGTTTAGACAATGAGAAAATAAATTTGTGAGGAATTGATTGGATAAAGAAAAAAGGTGTTCAGAAACCTGAATTAGGGGATTCTAAGCAGAATTTAGGCTGAAGTAGTAGATTAGAAAAAAAATAACAAGGTTTATTTTTACAGTTTTCTGAGCTTTAAAGTCCCTATCTCTGGTGATAAGGATTTCTTTTTACTTCCTAGTACAGGGAAGGCATTTTTCATATGGGAGATTGCTTTTCTGCTTCTAGGGGGACAGAGGAGTGTCTGAGTGTCCTTGTACCAACTGTTTCTTTTATTTAAAATAATCGATATGCCAAAGTGGCACATTTGGGGGCAACCTGCCCTTGGCCCCCACACTGTTCATGTATCAGCTATGATTTCACTACCCCAGCTATAGAAATAAGCCTACCATAAGGAGAAAACCAAGATGAGGGTGGGGTTCAGCTATCTCAAGACACATTTGCTGAGGTTGTAGAAAGAGACCTACAGGAGGTAAAGGGCCAGGTGACTTGTTGCACCTGCTGCTCCCATAATTCCACCCAGAGATATTTTATAGCCAGTATCCCTTTCTTTGAGCTCGAGTGTCAGGAAAATGTCCAACAAGAGATTAGGATCCTATGCTGAAGACTTTCAGACCTCAAATCCAATCACACAAAATGGGAAAAAGCAGGAATTTGTTTTTAAGTGACAAGATAATAGGATGCATGTAAATAAAGCTTTGGTATTTAACGTTAGCTGTGTCAGGCCTGAATCCTGCCTTGGTACCATTTCTTTTGAGAATTGTTTCCCATTCTCCTGGGACTCTCATACACATTAGAGATTCCAACACCCAGGCTTCTCAGATAGACTTCCTAGTAGCTTTTGGCTAAATATCTAATTTTCCTAAGATCAAGGGGCCCTAGGACCCTAACCTCTGATGAATTCCTTGTCTCTGATGTGCTCTCTTTCCAGATGTGTGCTCTGACCCAGACCTCATATCCCTGAGTGAAGAAATTGAAGAATTTTTCATTTATAAGGATTCTAATAATACCTGCTAAACCCTCCCTCCATCCTGACTGTGTAAACTCTCAATTATTGTGATATGAACAGATGGCCATGACAGTGGTCTTTGTAGACTGTGATCACTTCCCACAGATATGTGGCACATGAGACATAATTTACTTTGGTCTGAAAGAAATGGCATTTGCCAGAGAACAATGTCAATACTATGTCTCCTAATAGACCCAGTACCTTGAAGGGAGGGTCCCTGAGCACTCCTTGAATAACTGCAGATGGAAGCCTGTGTATCCTGCTACCCTCTTCCCTCTCCTGGTAGAGAAATCTGAGTGATGAATCTGAGTGGAAGGCGCTGTGCTGAGCACAGTGGGTTTTATCTCAGGACCCAGGCTTCTACAGGACTTCAAACGCTAGTGGAAGAAAGAAGACAAGTAGTCAAATGATTGATTTCTGATAGAAATGAGAGGTTGCCCTGTGCTTCACAGACATGTCATCTCAGGCTGAGGAAGGAGACTCAGAGAGCTTATGTACTAATGTCTCACTGCAAAGGAGACTTGGTAAGCACAGTAAGACAGCCTGCAGTGTTAAGGGATTGACAAGGGGTCAGAGGCACAGATGTGTGAGGGACAAGTCCCAAGAACAGCTGGCAGGTTAGACATGGGTGGACAAGGGGGCAGGACACAGGCTCAATGGGCACGACTAATGAGCAGGCACCAGTTGTCTCCACACAGGAAAGTGAGTTGTGGACATGCTGTTAGGAGCTTTTGTCACTTTCTCCTTGGACTTTAGGAGTCCCATAAAAGTTCCCAGAACCTTGTTTTTGTGAAGTTAGGAATGTTGCCACCAGGGGGCAGCAACGGACAGGGTTACATTTTCTATGCAGGCAGCAGACAACTAGGAGAGTGGAAGAAAAGCAATTAGAATCCCTTCCTACAGAAAATTAAGTCACACATACATCTCTGTCATTATCGTTAAAGCTGATGCCTTTGAGCACATTAGGCAGAGAGAGCGTGAACACCCCAGGCTTGGAGGAGGAGGCTGTGCTGAGATACAGGTTGAGTCCAGGCAAACAGGACTTGAAGTCCCAGCTCTGCCTTTGATTAACTATGTGATCACGGGGAAGTTAGATCAGCTCCTAAGGTTGTTACAGGGGTTCCATGAAATATGTGCCTGGTCCAAGGTCGATAAGTGGGAGTTGTAGTTATAAGCTTATCTTCTGTAGACCTTCCAGTTTCCCTCTAATAATTTCTTTCTATAAAGAAACATTAAATCGTGCATATGACACTGGAAACTCTTTGGGTTTGTGCCTAGCTCAAAGGCTTCAAGGTAGATTCATGACAACGTTCCAGTAACTTCTCTCATGCCTGCAGCAACTTTACCTAGGGAATCATTTTGTAAACTGGCCTCTTTCACCACATGCTTCTAGAAGGCTACAATCTAGAAACTAGTAACATAGAAGGCATTACGGGTGTCATTCCCTTGATTAAAGCAAATTAATGGCTCCTTACTGCTTAAGGAATAAAGTCCATGTTACTTAGCATGGCATATGAGGTCCACCTCACCATCCAGCCCCCTCCGTGTAGACACCTGGTACTGGGCTCCAGGATATTGATCCAGATGCTCCAGCATGTGCTCCACCAGGATAAGGTTCAGTAATAAATACTTTGATGGAATAGAAGTTAAAACACTGTGGATATTGAATACATGCTGCTTTAGTATAGTTTCGTAGAATCAAGAGTATTCTTATTTTAGCATTACAGTCTTTTCTACTGCAATGGAATCCTGAAAAGAAAATAATTTTCCAGAGCTAATTGTCATGATGAGGACGGTAGAGACCCAGTACAGGTTCTTTGGATGGGTCTTGACTTGTGAGGAGCCATGTAGAAAAGTGCTCTTGTGGCCACACTGGTCACAGTGTTCTCTGACTTCGTGACACCAACTGCACTCTCAGGAGCCATTGTTCAGGCTTTGCTTCTGCCTCCAGTGGCTTTTCCACTTTCCTCACTTTCTCGTCTACCAACCAGGAAGATCCTAACTCAAATGACCTCTTCTCTGAAGGCTTTTCCATCCCCCCAGGAGCTATCACTTCCTGCTTCTGCTTGCTTTATGAATACTGTTCTTATCACTCTCATTCATTCAACACACATTTGGATGCTACAGTGATCATATTGCCTTATAATTAGATTATGTGTCAGTCATTAGGCAGGATGCTGACTTTGCATACAAGGACCATTTCTGAATTTTCTTTGTACTCCCCGAGCTTAGTGCAGAAGCAAGCACAGAGTGGACATTCCATAAATGTTGGCTAATTGTAAACTAAGAAATTGAAAATAAAGATCAGAGCGTCATGGACCATGAGAATTGCATCAGAAGACTATGGATGGGTCTGATGAGAGGAACAGGAAGGAAAAGGAGAAGAAGTGGAGAGTCTACTGTAAATCTCCAAACAGCACATGGACTTTGGAATCAAAGAACAAATTGTTCCATTGTTCTGGAAGAAGTTGCCAGCACCCATTTCACAGGAGATGTGGGCACCAGGAGCCTTTGTCTCCAGTGCGTTTCACATTTGTTATCACATCCTAATCTTTCGATTCCATCAGCAAAGCCATTAATCACTTTTTAAATTGACTACAGAGTGGATATTAAAGGCCATGATTCTTGCCAGGAGGAAAAACAAACAGAATCCATGGATGTGAAGGGGCACAGGTTGGTACAAGGCTAAGAAGCCCACGTGCCTACAGGTGAAAAGTGCAAGGAGATCAGGATATAAAAGAGAGACCCAATCTCTCTCTGTGTGTCCCAACCCTTGGGTGTACCACTGTGTCCTGGTGTGTCTAGAGGCCACTAAAATCAGCACCATGAAGATCCTGGTCTTGGTCTTGATTTGTCTACACCTCTCAGAGGGTGTGGAAAGGTGTGTATGAGGATTCAGCTTCATTTTGAATTCCAGCCCTAAGGGAACATCACAAGCTAGGGTAGAGAAAAGGCCTTCCCCCACAGATCTCATGGAAAGGCAGGCAGATTGTGTCTTGGTACACGAACCCAAAAACCACAGAGACCCTCGACTTGAAATGGATGATGATGATTATGATGATGATGATGATGACGATTGTGTGTGTGTGTGTGTGTGTGTGTGTGTGTGTGTGTGTAAAGGTGGGTTGGTGTTGTGTTGGCTAAGAAAGAGAGATACAGGAAGGACTTTGGATAAACAGAAATTTATGCTGTGGAAACAATAAGTAAGTAGAAAAATCCAAATATACGTTGTAGTGGATTTTCAGAATACTAAAGAGATTTGAAAACTCCAGGTCAGATCATTGAAGGGATTGCTACAAAGGGGAAGGTGAAGCTCACTCCTTTTGTTTGCCCTATTCTCTGCAGAGTCATTCTGAAGAAAGGAAAGTCCATCCGCCAGGTGATGAAAGAACGGGGTGTACTAGAGACATTCCTGAAGAACCACCCTAAGGTTGATCCAGCCGCCAAGTATCTTTACAATAATGATGCTGTTGCTTATGAGCCCTTCACCAACTACCTGGATGTAAGTGAAGGGGGATGTAGTATCCATGACCCTTGGCTAATAACCATCGTGGATACTTAGTTAGACCTCTCATCAGCTCTGATTTTGGACTTTTTACTAAACCTAGGTCTTGCCTTCCTATGAAAAGTATCTGGATAAATTATGAGTTGGTACCACTTAACACCATAGTATTCCCTTTCCTTCCTTCTTTCCTCTCATTACTGGCTCACTCTCTAAATCTCCATTTATACGGTTAAGAGATTCACAGTGGCCATATTCAAGTCAACTGAGAGAGCCAAAGAAAGTCCCAGTGATGGGCTACAGGGGAAAGAAAGAAAGCACATGCAAAGCTGCCAGGCAAAATCTCCAGCGGCTCGAGATGTCATACAGCTCTCTGCTTGGAAACATACACTGGTACTCAGAGCAAGCATTTGAGTGTTCTTGAGGCTGCAGTGTCTGCTCAGGGTGTCTCAACACACTGGTGTCCTATGGACTGTCCTTACTGAGATGTGACATGAGTGTCAGATTTAGAAGCCACCCTAGGAATCTCCTATTTTGACTTCTACTTTCTATAGATGATGGAAGAAGAGGCAGCTAAGTGAGAGAACTGGCCCAAATTCACTTAGAACTGAAACTGTGTCTCAGTGAAGTTCTCTTCTTGCTTTCCATGCTACCTCTCACTCTAGATTTCCTGGCACCTTAGCTCTTGTGTGACCAGAGGGAGGGGAATGGTGGGGAAATATCTAACATTGGAAGAGAAAGAAAGATTGTGTGTATGTGTGTGTGTGTGTGTGTGTGTGTGTGTGTGTGTGTGTGTGTGATGTGGGGAGAGGGGATGGACACTGGGGATGGAGAAAAAGTGATTGCTTCTCTAATTTTGCATGTTCTGGCATAGAATGATAAATCCATTGAGTACCGCCTGATACAAAATAGAAAATACTTTGGAAGAAGAGATTGTCTTGCCAGACTCAGCTCATCACAGGCTTGTAATTAGGGAAAAAATGGGGAATATTAAGAGGAATCTGGCTCCAGATGGGAAGAAGAACTTATTGGAGGAGAAGCCACTTATTCCCCCAAGGAAATGACTTGGGCAAAATGTAGCTTCTAGTGAGTCAACTACTTCCGTATTCTTAGGACAAGGTTGCCTGCTTAATGAGAGTGACAAACTTTTCTTTGCAGAACTACTACTTTGGAGAAATCAGCATTGGGACACCACCACAAAATTTCCTGATCCTCTTTGACACAGGCTCCTCCAACCTGTGGGTGCCCTCCACCTACTGCCAGAGCCAGGCCTGCAGTGAGTATACCACCATCACTACCCACTCCCCATGGATAGGAGCAGAGGGCTGGGCAGAGTCAGGATTGAGCACAATCTCACCATCCAAATCCAGAGTTCTCGGTGCATACCCATGATCTCATCCTCCTTAAATTCAGACCATCTGGAAATCTTGCCCTTGGTCTACATTCTGGAAAAAGACAACAGAAATAGACCAAGGCTTCCCTTCCTTTCTACACTATTAGTTTCTCTAAGCTCTCTCCTGTGGGCCCCAATTTCTGGCACTTTGAATTGATCCATCCCTCAGGAAATGGAAGGAAGGGGCAACATCTGTTTCCAAACGGGGGCAGACATTTCTGGGGCTACAGATTGTCTTCAGCACAAAAGATCTGAGGCTGAGGCCCAATCCCAGGTTTGGTCTGATGGTCTCAGGCCATCAAGAATAAGTGTCCTCCAATATTTTGGAAAGCCATGACTGCTGCTTATATTTCATTCTGTCTTTCTACAGCCACTCACAACAGGTTCAACCCCAGCAGTTCCTCCACCTACAGAAACAATGGGCAAACCTATACACTGGCGTATGGTTTTGGCAGCCTGACTGTGCTCCTGGGATATGACACTGTGGCTGTAAGTGCTCTTCTCATCCTTCTGTGGGTCTGTTCTTTGGCTCCCCTTTTCTAGAGCCTAAAGCTGTCAGAGAGACCCATGATTACTAAATAGGTACAAATTCCCAGAAGCTGTTGGTTGGAAAGGATGCTGAAGGCCATCTAATTAAACCTTTCTCTCAAGACAGGAATTGCTCTCACAGCAGTCCTGACTGCAGGGATCTCTTTACATTGTGCCTCCCCATGACTTTGTTCCCTGACCTTAATCTGCCCTCTGCAGCTACGTGGAACACATCTCCTTCCTCCTGCACACAACTTCATTCTAGATATTTGAAGACCTTCTTTTCACTATTTTCTTTTCCTTACATCAAGCACCGACAGTTCCTATGTCATTTGTGCACGTGGATTGTTCAATATAAAACCAGCCACTGTCCTTTCACTGTCTATGGAAGTGGAAACTCTAACTCCAGAACACAACAGCCTCTGCTTCCCCAACACCCACACTCTTCTTTCCAAGACATACATGGTTGGGTGATACTGTTGTCCCTTCATCTTCCATGCTCCACCCTATGATTGAGCTAAGCATGAAAGACGCCAACTTCCTCTCCCCAAAGAAGGGTCTAGATTCCATTCCCTGGGCACCTAATTCTGGGAAGGCTTTGTCCACCTGAATTGTTAATCTTTTCTTTCTGCTCGTCCCAGGTTCAGAACATCGTCATCAATAACCAGCTCTTTGGCATGAGTGAAAATGAGCCCAACTACCCCTTCTACTATTCATACTTTGATGGTATCCTGGGAATGGCCTACTCCAACCTGGCAGTGGACAATGGCCCAACAGTTCTGCAGAACATGATACAGCAGGACCAGCTCACCCAGCCCATCTTCAGCTTCTACTTCTCTCGGTGAGCACCCTTGCCCTGGGTGGGTCTCAGCAAATGAGGTGCTGTGGGAGCTTTCAGCAAGTCAACATCAGACAGGGCCAAGGTTTTAAAATTTCCTGATACAATGAGTATAACTTGCTATATGCAATTCATGCATCTCTGAAAATTAATTATTTCATTTTGGAAGGAATTTATTTTAAATACACTACAAGTATTTTTAATTTAGGCCATAATCCATAAGATGACTCTTTTCTTAAAAATGAACTACAGTCCCTCACCTTTTGATTAATAAATTTGAAGTTATCGTGTTAGTTTTGTACAATTGTAGAGCTATAGAACAAGCCTGATGATCATTTACTAGTAAAGAGAACAACAATGAAGTGATCACTGCAATATATGTCTGGCTTTCCAAAGTGTTCTCATAGTAATTTTCAAATGACATCTTAAAAATTCTATTGGCTTCTTTTTGCCAGAAAAGAAATGCAGGCTCAAGCACGTGTTCGATGTCGAGCAAAATCACTCACTAACTCACTGGTAGGCGTGAAGCCATGACTCAAATACAAATATCTTGGTCACAAATCCAGTACATTTCTATTGGCCTTGAGCTTTCATGGCAAACTTTACTTACTGATTCTTTTCCTTGAACAATGATCCTCAGGGTACTTGATTCCAAATGTCTTTCTTCAGTGAATGGCAGGCCCAAGGAAGGGAACAGAAGAGGCCTGAATCCTCTTATACTGTCCAGTTACTAACTTGAGAATGACTGGAGCATCTCCTTCACTGCACACTAAAGATCTTTCTCTGTCAGTCCCCAATTCGAGGCACTCTCTGAGGCATTTCTTGTTTTTCTCACTTTGTCCCCAGCAGGGCTTCCCTGGGATGGTTTTATAGTTTCTTTTCAGAGGCCTGATTTCCAATTCCATCTCCCCTTTTATGGGCATAGTTTATATTTCCATGCCTCTGAAACTCTGGGTGTTCCTCTGAAGAGGCTCCTCTCCCTTGTGCCTTGAGCCTGGTGGAGTCTGAAGAGCAGGTCAGAGGACAAGACCCCTCATCCCCGGTTCCTCTGTGTCTGAAAGAGAGAGGGATGCTAAGAGGGGAGGAAGGGGTTGCCTGATCATGTGTGTTGTGGAAACTCATGCACTTCTCCTTTTCTCCCCAGGCAACCAACCTATGAGTATGGTGGGGAGCTCATCCTGGGAGGTGTGGACTCCCAATTTTATTCTGGTGAGATCGTATGGACTCCAGTCACTCGGGAAATGTACTGGCAGATTGCCATCGATGAGTAAGTACTGAAGAAAGTTCCTGTGGATTATGGACACCCCTAGGATGTTCCTCCAGTGTGACAATATTTCCTGTTCTTGCATTGGCACAAACTTCTGAAAGAATCAGCAAACCCTCAGGCTGATTGTTATTGGCACCCAGTAGACTCTGGCATCTAGCCCTTGACTGAACTTTTTGACTTGGTCACTGAACCTTGTCATGTCAGCAGGTTGGTCATTCCTAGGCTTCTGTGAATCCACGTCTTTGTTTCTGGAAGCTTCATTATCCTTAGTAGCACAATCTTTACCAAGTCCTTCATCAGGAAAAGTAAGAGCTGTCATTGATGTTTTCTATGTGCCAGATACTATGCTAAATATTTTATATATATTATTGTGTGTATATTCCACTACAACACTATCAGGTGGTCAGAAGTATATTTCATTGCATAGATAAAGACATCAAGGCTCAGAGGTTCAGTAACTCATCCAAAGTCACACATTTCACAAATTTTAAGCCCAAGCATATCTGTTCCCAGAGCTCAGGACCATGAATCAATTATTTCTACACTCCAAGCCTTCAGGAAATCTCCATCACTGCTAATTAAAGATATACTTTTTTGGCCTTTACTCAAGACCATACAACAGATGGGCACTATTTATTGGTACAGCCTTCCCACTATTTCCTAATGTGCCGCACAGACTTTGCCATGTCCTTGCACCGTGCCATGACTTTCTTGCTTCTTCTCTTTTGACTATATCACCTGAAGCCCCTCACGTCCTGTGTGCATCCTTCACAGCCCAGATGAATTCCTACCTCCCCTGAAAAAGCCTCTCAGGGGCCTAATCTCTCTTTCAGTCCCATAGTATTACTGGCTTGTGTCCCAACACATATCTCCTCATCTGTGGGTAGACACTGGGGAATCAAGCCCAATGTGCATGAGTAGAGAGAAAGGTAAGCAGCTGGATGTCTGACAAGTAGTTTTTTGTGCCTGGAATAGAGGGGTCTTTTCACCTGGACCAGTTACACTCACCCTTTAAGCATCTCTTCTCAGAATAATCCTTGTCTGACCGACTGCCTCTCACCACCAGAGCAGATCAAGTCCCCGCCTCTCTGGCCTCTTGCATTTCTTTCATGGCACTCAGCAGGGCTGCAATTAAACACCATTTGTGCATTTGTGTTAAGTTTGTGGTGTCTGTCTTGTTCACCATTACGTCCAAGTACCTTGATTCACCAACAGTACCCAAAATATAAACGAACTGAAGAGGAAGAGCAGAGCAGCAGAAAAGCCTGGATGAGGGATCAGGGACTGAATCACATAGGACTTTATGGAGATCACCAACTATTGCCTTATGATGTTGTGGCTTAATGTATGGTGTTGTGTCATGTCCATTAGAATGTGCTCTTTAAAAACAGTGAATACAATTTAGTCCTCTTTACATCACCATAATTCTTGTGAAAGTGTCTTGTACATGTAGATTGTAGGTGCCCAATGTGTATTTATGATGTGATTACCAGCTCTAGCTATATTTGGCACTATGTGCTGGGCCTCATATAAGCAGGCAGATTAAAGAGGATAAGACACAGTCCCTACTCCCCAGAGCTTTCAGTCAGAGCTGGAGTAGTTACCAGAGCAAGACAGAGGATATTACTCCAATAGCCACAGAGACATAGAATTATTATTACATGGATTGCAGTGTCAAGATATGGCCTGGCTTTTTGGAAGAGGCATGTTTTCAGAGCTGCAGGGTTGGGAGATTAGGGTGGATGTGGCACTTATTTATAGCAGAAATCTCTCTCTCTCTCTCTTTTTAAAGATTTGTTTTTTAATTTACTTATTTATTTACTTATTTATTTAAAAGAGAGAGGGAGAGAGAGAGGAGGGGGGAGGGTTAGAGGGAGAGAGAGTCCCAATGCAGGGCTCGATCTCACAACCCTGAGATCATGACTCAAACTAAAACCAAGAGTCTAACGCTCAACCGACTATGCCACCCAGCTTCCCCTAGAAATGCCTTACTGTTTTGTACTGGTGTTCCCCTCAGGTTTCTCATCGGTAACCAAGCCACTGGCTTGTGCTCCCAGGGCTGCCAGGGGATTGTGGATACAGGAACCTTCCCACTGACTGTTCCCCAGCAGTATTTGAACTCCTTTGTGACGGCGACAGGAGCCCAGCAAGATCAGAATGGTGATGTGAGTAACCGGAAGCCAGGATTCCTCTGCACTTCCAGGAGGCCTCAACATAGGAGCCTGAGTGCAATGAGTTCATGAGAGACTGGAGGAGGGATTGGTGGAGAACTGAGCTCGTGGTGGGACAGAACAGGTGGGAACATATCATGGCCTTTCAGGCATGAACCCTCAATGCAAGGAGGAATAAGGGGAGGGAATAACACCAACTCCAACGGTGAGTATGGGCTGAATGGTTCTCAGGAGGGGTGGCTGTTCCATTGCAGGCCTTTGGAACACATCTCACCTTGGTGCGGCTGTCATTTGATTGTCTGCAACAGAGCCAGGCATACTGCATTTCTCCATTCCACTTGGGTTTCTTTCTTCCCTAGGAATACTCCTTTGGCTTTTACTCTGAGCAGCTTGCTGTGCTCACCCCTGTTCCCCTTATACCCACTTCTGTAGTTTGCTCCTCCTGCATGCGAGAGTCTAGTTTAGTCAGACTAAATCTTGGTTCCTCGGGATGTGTGTGTGTGTGTGTGTGTGTGTGATGAGTACATAGATAGGTGCACACAAGTGTGGATATGTAGTGTGTGAGAACATGCGTCTACAGGGTGTGCCCATGTGTCTTTTCTCTAAGTGGTACTTTCTCGCAGTAGAAATCTGTGTTCTGGAATGAGATAACTCCTTATGGCCAAATCAGTACAACCAATATCTCAGAGCCGAGATGTGTCCAAAGAGGCCCAGGAAAGCAAAAGCATCTGGTCAGTGTTGCTCCTGGGAATCAGGCTTTGCCTTCCATGCTCTCAACCAGCCTCTGCTGGAAGGTCAGGAAGACGTCTCACAGAGAATGGGGAACTCGGCCCTTTGTCTGGGCCCCCAGTCCTCTGGCACTCTACAGCTCTGCTTCTCCTCTCTCTCAGTATGTGGTCAACTGCAACTCCATACAGAGCATGCCCACCATCACCTTCGTCATCAGTGGTTCACCTTTACCTCTGCCTCCCTCTACCTATGTCCTCAATGTAAGTATTCACTCCAGGCTCCATGGATGTGGGATTGGATGGGCCCAAAAGCTGTTCCGTGTCCACTGGGGAGTCACCAGTGGCAGAGCTGAGGGTGAACAAGAAGACAGAAACCCCACAAGGTATCATGGAATATAGGGTAAGAAGTTCCTGTGGGGAAAAGCCTTTCCATGCATCTGGTTATATCCTCATGTCCTTTGTCTCTTCAGAACAATGGGTACTGCACGCTTGGGATTGAAGTCACTTACCTGCCATCCCCCAATGGACAGCCCCTGTGGATTCTGGGAGATGTCTTCCTTAGGGAATATTACACTGTCTACGATTTGGCTGTCAACAGGGTGGGTTTTGCCCTCTCTGAGTAGACTAGCATGAGACAGCTGTCTCCACCCTCCCAGCAGGACTCTGGGATTGCCCTATTGGTTCTCTGGGCTGACAGCAGCATTTTAGACTAGTCTGATCCCTCTGTGTACTAGAATCTTACTCCCTCAACTAATAAATTAAGAATCTCTAAACATCCTTGCAGTTCCTCCTAAATGTCTTCTTTGTGTTCTATTTGTAGTAGTTTATTATTTTATTTATTTATTTATTTATTTATTTATTTATTTATTTAAGAAGGAGAGAGAAAGAGAACACTGGCAGGGGGAGGAGCAGAGGGAGAGGTAGAAGCAGACTCCCCACTGGGCAGGGAGTCTGACCCAGGACTGGACCCAAGCTGAAAGCAGATGCTTAATCTACCACCCCCGTAGTAGTTTATTCTTAATTGAAAGTTAGCAACAGCTCTTTGGGGGAATCTGTGAATTGACCAATGAGTGAACACAGAGCAGAGGTCTCTGAGTGAGGACCCACAGCACAGACGTTAAGGACACAGTAGTACCTACATGAAGTAATCTGGTGGAGGTGACCAGCCATCCCAGCACCCTCTCTTCCAATACATTCTTCTCTCCATTCTTTTTTTTTTTTTTAAGATTTTATTTATTTATTCAACAGAGATAGAGACAGCCAGCGAGAGAGGGAACACAAGCAGGGGGAGTGGGAGAGGAAGAAGCAGGCTCATAGCGGAAGAGCCTGATGTGGGGCTCCATCCCAGAACGCCGGGATCACGCCCTGAGCCGAAGGCAGATGCTTAACCGCTGTGCCACCCAGGCGCCCCATCTTCTCTCCATTCTTGAACATTAGAGAAGAAAAAGAAACCTTAGTGAACATTCCAAACTGGTGCTCAAAGGTCAAATCTGATCAGACAACAGCGGGTTTTTTTGGGTTTTGCTTTGTTTTTTGATTTTGTAGGTTGTCAAAACAACTTTAATGCATATTGACATTATCTTATATTTTCACAGTACGGTTGGTCTCAGGCTGCTCACATATGTACTTTACTTGTCTGGGCCTGAGAGCTTTTGACTTTTGAATCTCAATCTCATTTTACAGCGGACGAAAGTGGGGTGTGGACAAGGAATCATACTATATGATAAAATCTGCTGGGTGCAAGCCATGGAGGCATGCAATTACAAATGAGACATGGTGTTGGCTCACTAGGAATTTTCTATCAAGTACAGAATATTGCCCTTGAGTATGTTTTCTGTCTGAAGTAAGCGCAGTAGTTGAACTTGCATTCCACAGTAGGTTATGAACAATCATCTGCAGTGGGTGCTTCTAATGCAGTAATGCCACCTGTAGGGAGGTAAAAACTGATATTGCTCTAGGACCCAAAAATTGTTTCAAGAAATGTAATTAGAAGGACGTACCTGGAAAGAAAGATGCAAAGAATTCTAAATCCAGATGCGCCTTGGTGGTGGTGGTGGATGGAGGTGTACATTTTTCTACATCATCGCATCATTCCCCTCCACCATCACACAATGGAGTTGATCTTTTGGAATTGGGTAACGTCTGCACTCTGGCCATTCCGTCTTCTTTCTGTTGTGTTTCTCTTATGGGAGATACTACCTTTTTTTTGTCAAAGGGAAGGGAGCTCAGTTCAGCAACAATTTACCTGCATCCTCATCCCTGCCTGGTCAGCCACTGTTCCTACCTCAGTATCACCTCTATTCATGCTCTGGTGGTTGGCCTCAACTATAGAGAGCAAAGGTCTTGAGATGGAGATATAATTGCTAGAAAGTTCTCAGCACTGAGATACAGCAAATCCAGGTTATCATGAGTAACCTGAAATTCATCAGCAGGGACTAACCTCAGCCACTGGGACAACATAGGGTATTGGTAAAGCCAGAGCTAGCAATTCTGTCTGCTCCTGGATTCTAGAAAACAGAACCCAACAGAAGCCATTGGCCACAGCTTAGGGTCTGTTCCCCTTGTCTATCCTTGTAAGACAGGGACAAGATTTATTAATACGGGAGTGTTCCCTACCTTCCAGTATGCCACTCTGTCCCCACCACACTAATAAAGATCTTGCCTGTCTGATTCTTGTATCTTATGTGATAGAGACTGAGGAGCTGGGGACAGAAAAAAAGGAAGAGAGAGAGAGAGAAGGAGATAGACTAGTGGGTGAAAGAAGGTAAAAGGAACAAGGACTAAATGAGATTTATAAAAGCTGGAGGGTAACAGGGAAGAGAGAAGGGATAGAAATTATGGCTGGGAGAGGTGAACATAGAGATTTGGAATCTGGAGCTTCCTGGGGGAGATGCTGCACAACAACATCTTGGAGGGAACATAGGATGAAGATTCTGAGAACTGTTGCCTATGCTTACGAATTAGAGACTTTTTAATGTTCTGTAAGAGATATAAAGATTGGAATTCCTCTTTGTTTTTGGCAGCTGTAACATGCTTTCTAAATGTGAATTAATGCAGAAAAGGACCACATGGACCTCAGTCTATATTTAGGTTATACTTGGAAAACATGTTCTAGAGTTTTCTTTCCATTTACTGCAATGCCATCATCACTGATGAAGTATCATTAATTTATTCATAAAGTATTTGTTGAAATCTCTTTGTGTAAGTAAAATCTTCCCTGATCCTTGACATCTTCTTGCATGTCCTCTGCCTACACTCCACCCCCTATGAGAGGTTTCTACTCCTCCTTCCCTCCCCCCACAGCACTGTGTACCTCTGACAGTTCACTACCTATTGCACTGTATTGTACCCACTGCACATCTGTCTCGCCAACTCAATTATGATCAAGAGAAAAGAGACTGTTCATTTTTCTCTTGAAGTCCCCAGATCTGACATGTCCTGTGATAACAAGTGCTTAGCAATGCCTGCTATACAACCAAATTCATGATAATACAAGTGACATAAAGACTGGTACAGGGAATGGTGCCTGAGAGTGGCAGGACAGAGGAAGGTATCACAAAGGAAACCATGTTAGATTTTGCCTTGAAGTATGTGTAGGAACTCACTGGGTAGAAAATGTTAGAAAAGAGATCTCATGCAGAAACTGGCCTATGGACAGCACAGAGGCTGGAGGGAGTTTGTGTAATGGTAGAACAGCAGGAAATCCCAACTGGCTGGACGCAAGGTCCCTGGAGAGGATAGCAGGAAACGAGGCAGCCAAGGTGGGTTGTGGTCAGATGGGCAGGGCCTTGCTAAATGTCTGGACTTGAGTCTCCTGTCAAGGGGACCCACATGGGTTTTAATGGAGGAGAGACATATGATCAGATATTTGAGGAAGAGGGCTCTGCCGGCAGGGCTCCTCTACTGTTCCTCAGCCCTCAGCTGGGGTCCGCCAGGTTCTAGCTTCTGTAGAGACTCAACTCCAGATAGAGGCATATCCTTTGTTCCCAGTAGAGCTTCTGCTCTAGAACTCTGGCTATTTTCCTAGATTTGTAGTCATGGCTGAAAGACCTAAACAGAAGTGAAAGACCCTTTTGTATCTGAGCCCTAAATCCAGAATTTAAAGCCAACCAATAGCAGTGAGCTCTTAGCTTCCCCGTTTCTTAGTCCCACTTTGACCCAGCTCTTACTATGCAGATGTCAACAGAAATCTCAAAATCTCTTCTTTGCACTGCCCTGGTGGAGTTTTGATTGAGGCCTGCTTCCGTGTGCCATTCACCATCACAGATACGTGCAGAAGGATATTTTCTTGTTGAGAAGATTTGATGTCTAATGAGTTCTCTGTACCTGGCCACAGCTGGTGGGGGCTCTGACAAGAAAACAGGCTGGGCGATTGGTGGGGGGTGGGGCTCAGGAATGGACAAATGTAGACCCAGAAACAGGCTTTAGGCTGGATTTTTGGTACTCTGCCTTCTGCAGCTGTTCCACTTTCACAGAGAGAATGAGGCCCCTCTAGGCTCAGACCTTATGTAGAGAGCCCAGGGCCCCAGGCCTTTGTGCTGACTGCAGCCAAAATGGGGTGGTGCTGCTTTGAGCTGCTAAGTCACACAGACCCCAGACCTTTCCTCTTTCCAGCAAGGAGCAGGGAGCAGGGATTCAGCCCCCAGCTTCAACAGGCCAAGGCTCAGTTTGGATTTTTCCATGCCATTTCTCTCTTGTCCTGGCATGTACCGCCCCACCAGGCCTCTACTTTTTCAGGCTGTTGTTTTCTCTCCCTTTTCCACGTGCTCAGGGTCCAGAATGTAAAAGCGAGGTTGTCTGTGAGTTGCTAGAAAGTTCTAAAGAAACAAAGCACAGCATTTCAAAGGCCTAGAAGATATGTTCTAGCAAGTCAGGCATTCCAGGAATACGTCTATAGCAGGGTACCGCTTCTGTAGTTTCCAGACCAGGAGATGAGGTTATTTTCATTCCTGCTATAGACCCAGTCCTTGCTACTCTTCCTGACATATGGTAGGAACTCAGTTAATATGATGACTAACAAATGACATAGATGAGGTCATGGGAAGTGGGGAATTTCTGATCCAGTGAGTTGAATATCAGTCTGGGAAAGGGAACAAATTCCCGACCTGCCCATTTCATGCCAGAAACTCAGAAATCTGGAAGAGTTTCCAAAATATAAATATTTCACTCTGCCTGTAAGTACCCTCCATGTGTCGCAAGCCCATGAAGAAGCCCAAGGTAGCCATCCAGTCCTTGATATGGAGAGGCCAACAGCCTCTGTTCCCAGGGCTAGTGGTAGAATACGTAAAACTGGGACCTGGGAATTAGAGCATGAGGACAGAGACCCATGAGAATTTCAGGAAGATGGAGCCACCCCACTGAACACCGGGCAGTGTTCATCTCCGTATGTATACGACAAACCACCACATGGACACAGAGCACTCTGAAGTAGGCTTTCTGTTCTCACACAGTAGTTACGAGCCCCCTCCCTCCCTGGGCCCCGTGCTGGCAGACAAGAGAGCACAGCAGTGCAGGGGGGAAGAGCAGCTCTGTCCTCAGTCCTGGATCCGTGGTCAGGAGGAGCCCGTGAAGGTAGTCCCAGCTCCTCAATTGTAAAACAGGCTTAGGTAGGCCACACGGTTCCGGTGCTTTCTGAAGTCCTTGTCGGTGGCCAGCTGCAACGAGGGAATGTTGTCTAGGGCAATATTCTAATGAGAATCCTCCACTTCCTGTCCTCCTGGCTGTGCAAATTAGAAGTGCACATCACCGCTGTCGTGGCCCAGCTGAAGCCCACCCCATAGGAGCCTAGTCTTAGGATTCTGTCAACGTTTGCATGTAGAGCTACTCTCTGTCATCTTACTCTTGTGTCATGCTAGGACTTGGTAAATCTCCAAGTATAACTGGTAAACTTCTCAAAACCAAAGATGCGTGCTTGATTCCCAACTGTTACTCATAGGTCTAGCATGATGATGTTGATACATGAGACATTTAACAAAGAGCTGTAGAATTAATCCAAGGTTTCTCTTAAAAAACAGAACTTCTGGAATTATGATCGCTCACATGGATTGAGCATTTATTGTGTTGTAGGTACTATGTGAAATTCTATATTAGCTCGATCTTTAAAACCTTATTAGATTGAATCTATTATTATATCCATTTTAAAGAAAGGAAAACTGAGGCTTAGAAAAATTGCCTGAGATCACACAGCCAGTAATATGGGAGCTAGTATTTGAACCCAGGCAGTCTATCCCCTGGATCCATTTTCTTACCAGAACGCTCTACAGCACCCTGATGATCTAATACTCTGGTGGTATATGCAAGGAGCACTGGCTTAGGAGTCACAAGACCTAGATTCAAGCTGTCAACTTGCATAAGTTACTTAATCCATCAGAGCCTTGTTTTCCCCCTCTATCACCAAGGTGATAGAGCGTCCTGTTCCTGCACCAGAAGATGAATGGAGGATTAAGTAAGAAAATGTGACTTTTGTCGGTCATACCCATCTTTAAAAATCTAACAAAACTGTGCAACTCTCCAAAAAGATTCTCATATGCATATCTGCACAAACTGTGCATACATATACTGTCAGGGGAACAAGGACTCCCTGAAACTCATTCAGACACTCCTGGATATGAACCCTTGATACATATGAAAGTACCAGATAGAGGGCTCTACACAAGTCCTGTCTTTTTACCTCAGCTTTTAGGGTTCTCTTCTGTAGACATGGAATCTGAGCCCAGTCTGGAGATCCAAATTTCATTGGCCAGGTGATTTTGGGGGGTGGCTTCATCTCCGGGTTGTATGTACCAGGGCTAGAAACAAAAATACAAAGCATCACGTGTAATGACTTGGTGACCACACACGAACTCCATCAGTACCACAGCTATCCCTGAACTTGGCCTAATTCCTTGAAAAAAAGGCAACAGCCCAATTAGCTTTTTAATGTGGGGCAAATGTGGGGTTCCCTTGCCTTAACGTATTTCTGATTGGCTGTGAGTGTTAAAGCTATCTAGTCTAGGGGGCACCTGGGTGGCTCAGTCAGTTAAGTATCTGCCTTCGGCTCAGGTCATGGTCCCAGGTCCTGGGATTGAGCCCAGCATTGGGGTCCCTGCTCAGTGGGAGTCTGCTTCTCCCTCTCCCTCTCCTGCTCCCCCTGCTTGTGCTCTCTCTCTCTCTCAAATAAATAAAATCTTTAAAAAAAAGACATCTAGTCTTGACATTCCTGTTAGGATTAAAATCGACTCTAGTTTGAAAAATATTTCTGCAACCTGGTATCCTTGTCTGAGAGGCCAAAAGATCCCAGGAGTGCTGGGTGAGAAAAGAGCCTCCCACAGTCATGAATAAGTACTGCCTGTGATTTGAAACTGGGAGTAAAATAGTAATGATAATTCAATCAGCAATCGCAGGACCAGAAGGCAGAATCAGTTAAAGTTAGACTGATGTGGCATTGTATTATAATTGCCTTTGTTCATAATATTTGGTCTTCAGTGTAGACTCTGCTGTGTTGGATATAAGACTTAGAATGGACACGGAGACCAAGCTTCAACACTTCCACTTCCTTAAAGCAGCCATGAGAAAGCTGCACTCACTCCCTGATCCTTGGATTTCTCATGAGCAAAACAAAGATGACCCTTTGCCCCGCAGGTCCATGTTGAATGGCTTCTGAAGCACTCAGTCTACAAGGGCCACGTGCTCTGCCCCAGCCCTCCTCCTCTGTTTTCAGTTCCTCCTTGCTCTCCACACTCTAGCCACACCAGCCTCCTCCTTGTTCCTCCCACCAGTCCCTCCCCAGCTTACAGCCTTTGAACTTGCAGCTCCTCTTCCCTGGGAGCCCTGGCCCCAGATCTTCACAGGGCTGGCTCAGTCTTGTCATTCAGACTTCAGATCCAGTGCCATTTCCCCTAAAGACCTTTCTGGATATCCTTGCCAAATTAGTTCCATCCATCCCATCACCACCACCCTGATCACTGTCTTCACAGCAGTGAAGTGTGCCTGTGGCAGTCCTAGCTCATGGCTACTGTCTTGCCATAATTAGTAAACTCACTCTGAGAAGTGGCACTGTCTGACTGCGAAATTATATGGTAACCGTCCTTATTACCACTGATTTCTTTCTTTCTTTCTTTCGTGTGTGTGTGTGTGTGTGTGTGTGTGTGTGTATGTATGTGTGTATTTGCTTCTCATCTGTCTGGATTCAAGAGTGTACGTTCCAAGGAAATGAGGAGCCTTGTGTAATGGGTTTAATGCAAAATCTCTGGATGCCTTGAAAGTGCCTGGCACATTGATAACTATTGATTGAATGAACCCCTATGACTTAGAATTCTATAATGCCAGAGATGTGGAAGGTCAGAGGTAGGCTCTTTAAAGATGGCTCTTTAAAGATTTATTTAGGTGGCATGGTCTGGATGGAACCCCTCCTTTGTACATCCTTTCCTATTGCTGTTTGATGAAGTGCTCCGGAAGAGGGGAGACATACCCAGGATAATAAGTGTCCTTTGAGTATGTCCTAAATCGAGGCAACAAGGCATTAAATGGAGCAAAATTTTGTTTGTGTATTTGCTCCTGAGGATTTGCAGCCTGGTACATGCCTGGGTAAAGCATCATGTCCTGTTTGTCAGAAAAAGATAAACATGTTAGAGGGTGATATATATACCTATAAAACCTCTACTTAAAGAAAACAGACTCATCCCCTTTCTGCGTATGTATCAGCTGTAGTTTCACCACCCCAGCTACAGATACAAGGCTACAGTAGGGAGAAAACCAAGATAAGCGTGGGGTTCAGCTATCTCGGGGCACATATGCTGAGGCTGGAGAAAGAGATCTGCAGGAAGTAAAGGACCAAGGTGACCTGTTGCACCTGCTGCCCCCACCATCCCACCCAGAGAGTTTTTAGAGCCAGTATCCCTCTCTTTGAGCTCAAGTGTCAGAAAAATACCCAACAACAGGGGCGCCTGGGTGGCTCAGTCGTTAAGCGTCTGCCTTCGGCTCAGGGCGTGATCCCGGCATTAACTGCTATGAGCCTGCTTCTTCCTCTCCCACTCCCCTGCTGTGTTCCCTCTCTCGCTGGCTGTCTCTATCTCTGTCAACTAAATAAATAAAATCTTTAAAAAAAAAAATACCCAACAACAGAATAGGATCCTATACTGAAGACTTTTAGACATGAAATCCAATCACATAAAAGGGTTCAAAAATAGCAATTTGTTTTTTAAGCGGCAAGATAATAAGATACAGACACAAAGCTTTGGTACTTAATGTCACCTGTGTCGGCCCTGAAGCTGGGTCTTGATACCATTTCTTTTAAGAATTGTTTTCCACTCCCCCGGGACGCTCACACCCATTTGAGATACTAACACCCAAGCTTTTCAGATAGACTTCTTCATAGCTTTTGTCTAAATATTTTTCTTGAATTTCAGGGCACATTTTCTGGTAACTTCCCACTCTCCCCGCTTTGCTCCCCGATGCAAATACACGCAGCAACACGGATCACACTAAAATCTAAGCACATTCAAGCCGTTTCTAACCTTGTTGATTGCCTTAAACCTCTCAGCTGTTCTGGCACCAAAAGTGTATCCTTTTCTACTGGTCGGGATCTTAGAGAGGTTGTACGCCAATCCATATACCTTCAGGTAATATATAAAAAGAAAGAAAGAAAATACACAGAATATTATAGTCATCAAAACAGGCCAAACTCAAAATGTTCTTATCTGAATCTTCTGCAGAAGTTGCTCCCTCTTTTTTGACTCCTCTGAGTGAAGACTGAGTAGAAACAATTATATAAGCAAGGCAGGTATACCGGTCTGCAAAGAAATGTGGCTGGCTCGTAGAGTAAATGACATTCCTGTGAATTCCAGTGAATCCAGTCCTCTAAGCCCCACAGAGCTGAATTTGCTGTAAGCCCACCCTCAGTCTGGTGACATTTCATAAACGGATGTAGCAGCACAGCCACATTCCCAGTTTGGACTAACGGGAGGTATTGGTTCGGAGGCTTTTGAAGGTGGGACTGGAGTGGGGACTATATAGTGGACTGTATGAAGAAAGGCTTGCGTTTAGTGGGTGTTGGAAATGGGGAGCAAGGGTCCTTTAATTTCCTACATTGGACCTGACAGCTGGCTGCAGAGGACCAGGGCACTTCTCATGTCGCCACCCCAAAGATCACAAATCCCGTCGAATTTTTCTTCCATGGAACCTAGGTATTCGCAGATAGTCAGGGAACTGAGACCCACCCAAGGGAAGGTGAATACTCACATCTTCTGCTATGTAACATCCAGGCCCTCTGTGGGGCGCTCCTCGAAGAGGGAGAAACTTGTGCCCCAACAAGTTTGGGGGGTGATAGTGAGGAAAGAGCTTCCTCTGTTGACGTGTACCGAAAGGGTAGTTAACCAGCGACTCTGAAGATCAAGAAAGAGCAGAAACTCCACATGAGGAAGGCCCCTGGGTCTAAGGGAGCGCTCTGGGGCCGCGTAGGTTGTGGGGAGGCCGAGACGGGACAGAGCCCGATCGAGAACAAATACCAGACCGAACCCCGTGGAAGGCACGGACCGCATCCCCTCGCCCGCCAGCCTCCCCACTCTTCCTGCGGCCCTCTACCCTGGATTCCTCTATCCCAGCCCCGCGCACCCGCTTTGCCGAAGCACATCGCGCGCGTGGCCGGGCTAGCAGTTGTGTACCGCGTTGCTAAGGGAACGCAGGGGCACGCAAGGGGAGTGGCTACGCGTGCGCCTGCGCAGCGGGGCGGCACTCCCGCCCTCCCGGGTCCCCGGCGGAGAGCATTGTGAACTCTGTGGACGAGTGCAGGTGGGAGGTTTGCTGTTCTTGTGGCTGCAGCGTTTGCGCGGGTGAGGGATCGAGCAGAAGGGCTTTGGAAGTTGGGCCACCGGGAATGCGCTGCTGAAGAGGGAGGGACACTAGGTTCAGAATGCCCCGAAATCTGGACTGCCGGGATCGGGGACCTAGGAAAACGCAGCCCCTGCAGTGACGGAGGGTGGGGTGGGCTCCCAGGACACCGCCTACAGCAGGGGAATTGGGGGCTGAATGGAGCATAGCCTAGGCAGTTCCCTATTAGGCCCCTCTTAGGCCCCTCTTAGACCCATTTTTCTGCAGGTTGCCCCCTTCTGCCTCTAAACGTGGCACGCACGACGCTTTTTTTTTTTTTTTAATTAATTTATTTGACAGAGAGAGAGCGCGCGCACAAGCAGGGGGAGGGAGAAGCAGGCTCACGGAGCAGGGAGTCCGATGTGGGACTCAATCCCAGGACCCTGGGATCATGACCTGAGCAGAATGCCTAACGACTGACTCACCCAGGCGCCCCACGCAGGGACTTTAAAAGGGTTGGAAGCCTTGAGTGGAGCAGAGACTGCAGCGGAATCACAAAAGTGCTTAATAATTGTAAAATCTCGGGCAGTCACTTAAATGTTTAAGTCCCAGTTTCCTCATCTCCAAATTGGGAATAAAAATTCCACTTTATTGGCTAAGGGCAGGATTGAGAGAACCGGGTGGAGGCTAGACACGCCGCAGCTCACTGTCCCATCACACAGTGCATTGTCACGTGTTCTACATAACATTCAAATGTCCTGCTGGGCTTTACATAAATAATTGGTTGTACCTGACTTATATATAATGACACTGAGACAATTTTTTACAAGAA
The DNA here is from genome assembly GCF_017311325.1 of Ursus maritimus. Taxonomy (NCBI): domain Eukaryota; kingdom Metazoa; phylum Chordata; class Mammalia; order Carnivora; family Ursidae; genus Ursus; species Ursus maritimus. Next base: position 12,517,118 of record NW_024423564.1, read on the forward strand.
ATAATGCATAAAGTCCAGTAATATAGAAGGTTGTATGAGAAACAAAGCTTATAAATGGAATAACGATACAGTCTCAAAGTTATTGTATAATTTGCTCTAAGCATTCTGTCTACTCAAAATACTCCAAATACAATTGCAGTAAAACTGATGATGAATAAAATGTAAAAATATTGGTATTGATTTGATAATTTTCTCTTTCATTAGTATTTCAGGTAATATTAATATTTTTAGATACCCACTGTTTGTTTTGAAATTAGTGTTTACATTATTAGTGACATGAAACATGTCTTGCAAAGTAGTGTGATATTATGGCACCCAATTTCCTCCTTGATAGACTGGATTGCTTCAGACTAATCCTCCAGCTGAGAAGAGGTAGAAACCTGGACAAAATAAGATATGTATGTTTGGAGACATCAGAGATATACCACGGAAGAAAGAATATACAGGGTCAAGACTGCAGAGAGAGGGAAAACCCAAAATGCTGAGCCACAGTGGGTGCTGCTGTTCCCTTTGCATATCTGCTAATCAAAGAGTGTCTGAGAAGCAGAGGATTTGAGTGGAACTTTGGACATGATGCATCTCTGAAAGCTAGGGACCGAAAATTAGGTTGGCCTTGGAGGAGGGGAGACTGGAAAACACCCTGGGCTTTTAGTTGAGACCCTAAAGTGATAAACTTTAGGAATAAGGGTAAATAAGATATAGACCAGCTCTCAAAAAAAAAAAAACCCCGAAGCCCACCTTTGTATCTACATAGTCTCCAGCTGTATTAAGGTGATCTGCTTCTATCCTTATGACACACCAGAAAAAAAAAAAAAAAGAAAGAAAAGTAAATAGTCTCTGAATATAACATCATCCAAAGCTTCAACTAATTTGTAGAATTTTTCATGCAAAATGTTTGGCATTCAATATAAAACAGCCACTTATACCAAAAAAAAAAAAAAAAAGAATAGAAATAAACCCAAAGGAAATCCAGAGATTGGAGTTCCCAAACATGGGCTTTAAAGTAACTGTACTTGGTTCAGATTTTGGAGGAAGCCTCCAGACTGCAGGGTGGACGTGGGAAGCAAGAGAAAGCAAGGAATTTTGGGACCCTCAAGCAAATCCTTGGCTTCTGAGGCGAGAAGCTAAAAGAAAAAAGTGATCACAGCCTCACAACAAGGTCAGTAAAGATCCCAGTGTATTCAAGAAAGAGAAATTTTCGCCATCAATCTTCCTGTTCATGTTACTAATGTAACATACACGTGGGTCCACCGACATCCTGATTGATGCAAATTAATCCACTTTTCATGAAAGCCAATCCAAACATAGTACAAAGATGGGCTGTCTGTCTGCTGCATGCATTTCCTGTACAAGCCGTTATGTCATGGTAAGATTGAGAAATTAAGGTAGAACTTCAGGCAGCTCTAAGGGTTATCAAGGGTTCAATGTTTGGGTAATGATCACTCACAAAGGAATCTAGGCGGGTGATTGTCTAGTACCAGAGAATGTTTAGACACAGGTTTATATTGGGGCCCCTACTGATGAAGACCTTAAGTAGAGACTTTTGCAGTTCCCATCATGTACATTTCTAACCATAGTTATAACATCAAAAGGATGCCTGATGTTTATGCAGATGGTTTTAGCTTTGCGAGACAGTTTATCAGGTCTCCTCATTTGACTACGTATGAGGCCATTATAAACATTATTCTGGGGACGCCTGGGTGGCTCAGTTGGTCAAGCGTCTGCCTTTGGCTCAGGTCAAGATCCCAGGGTCTGGCTCCCTACTCAGCGGGGATCTGCTTCTCCCTCTCCCTCTGCCACCCCCCCACCCCTCTCATGCTCTCTTTCTCATGCTGTCTCTCAAATACATAAATAAAATCTTTTACAAAATAAAAAGAATTATTCTGGGAAACCACCTGCTCTGTTACAGTGGTCTAATGGAATGGGATAAATAGATTTGATTTTTGGTATAATGTTTTAAATAAATTTTGTCTCCTTTAAAAATTTATTGAATTAAGGAATAAATCAGTTCAGCATAGGGGATAAAGCTGGTAATTCAAGAAATTAAATGTGACGTTGGAAAATTTTAGAAACAACAAAAAGGAATCAAATAAAAATTGTATGAATAAAAAAGTGCCATTTCTGAAAATAAGAACGCAAGGCATGAGTTTAATAGCAGATTATAAAAAGCTGAAAAAAAGAATGAAAAGAATTGGGAATTGAATCAGAAGAAAGTATTCAGACTTGAAGCCTGGAGATGCAAAATGACAGAAAATACAGGGGAGAAATATAAGAGACAGATGAGAAACGATGAAAAGTTCCCCTTATATGCAGATTTTTTTACATTACAGCACTGTAAATGGTATTTTCTCTTCCTTATGATTTTCTTTTGTGCTTGTGTGTGTGTGTGTGTGTGTGTGTGTTTGTGTGTGTGGTTTAGGTTTTATTTCATCATCATAAACTGAACTCTTCAATCCAGCTAGAACTGGGGGTAAGGAACCATGAAGCCTGCAGAACTGCAGCCAGAACACAGAGATTCTGGGGTATTTTGAGCAGGTAGGGGTGGAGGGGTGCTCTCCTGAGCTACAGAAGGAATGATCTGGTAGTTAAGATAAAACACAAGTCAAATGTGTTAGATCTGTCCACAGTCAGCAATGGTGACCTTCTGGCTGGTCCGGCCGTTCCTGGATCCATGGCCTCCACGATGTTCATGCCGTCTTTGACCTTACCGAAGACCACGTGCATGCCATCCAACCCCTCGGTCTTGGCAGTGTAGAGGAAGACCTGGGAACCCTTTGTGTTCGGTCCTGCGTTGGCCATGCACAGGATGCCAGGACCCGCGTGCTTCAGGATGAAATTCTCATCATCAAACTTCTTCCCGTAGGTGGACTTGCCTCCAGTGCCGCTATGGCATGTGAAGTCCCCACCCTGGCACGGAAATGCAGGAATAATCCTGCGAAAGCAGGAACCTTTATAACACAATCCTTTCTCCCCAGCGCTCAGAGCACGAAAGTTCTCTGCTGTCTTTGGAATTTGTCTGCGAACAGCTCAAAGGAGACGCGGCCCCAGGGCTCCCTATCCACAGAGATGTCGAAGAACACGGTGGGGTTGACCAGGGCTGGACGGCAGCGTCTGCAAGGCCTCCTTTTGATTTTCTTAATAACGTTTTATTTTCTCTAGCTTACCTTATGGTAAGAATACATTGTGTAAAGCATATAACATACACATTACATGTTAATCAGCTCTTTGTGTTTAATGTGTAGGGCTTCTGATCAATAGAAGGCTATTAGTTAAGTTTTGGGGGAATCGAAAGTTATAGATGGATTTTCAATTGCGCAGGGGGTGAGCATTCTTAACCTCGTGTTCACAGGTCAATTGGATGTATATATATATGGAGACAGAAGAGAGAGAGAGAAGTAACATTTAACAATTAAAGAATTGGGGTAAAGAGGTAAGAGAATTCTTTGTACTGTCTTTGCAACTTTTCCTTAGGTTTGAAAATGTTTCAAAATAATAATAAAAAACAGGTACCATTAGAAAAGTGAGAAAGGAAGCCAAGATATGGAGGAAGACATAAACACAAAAGCACCAAGACCTGCAGTGTCCGTACAAGCCACTACCATATGAACTACTGGGCCCTTGAATGTTTAATTTAAATTGAGATTTGTATAAGTGTAAAATATACATCAGAATTTAAAGACTTAGAATGAAAAAAAAGTACAAAATATTGCATTAATAAATTTTATATTGGTTACATGTTGAATTGATAATATTTTGGATATATCAGGTTAAATAAAACAGTAGTAAAATTAACTTCACATGTTTCTTTTTACTTTTTTATTTTTTTATTTTTTTTTAAAGATTTTATTTATTTATTTGTTTGACAGAGAGAGAGACAGCCAGCGAGAGAGGGAACACAAACAGGGGGAGTGGGAGAGGAAGAAGCAGGCTCCCAGTGGAGGAGCCTGATGCGGGCCTCGACCCCAGGACTCAATCCCAGGATTCTGGGATCACGCCCTGAGCCGAAGGCAGATGCTTAATGACTGAGCCACCCAGGCGCCCCTCTTTTTACTTTTTTAATGTGGCTATTAGAACTTTAAAATTGAACACATTGCTCACATTATATTGCCATCAGATAATGTTGGTCTAGTATATATAAAGCAACTATTACAGATCAATAAGAAAAGAACAACTTAATAAAAAAATAGGTAAAATACTTGAATGGGAAACTCAGAAAGAAGAAAATTCAGATAACCAGGAAACACATAAAAAGTACTGAACTTCAATAGTCATAAAGGAGTTACAAATTTAAACAATGAGCTACCCACAAGATGGCTAAAATTATAAAGACAGGTAACACTGGGTGCTGCCAGGATGGGACACAGCTGGAAATCTTGAATACACTTTTAGTGTAAATGGAAATTGATGCATTCACCTGGGAAAACTGTTTGGCAGTGTTTACCAAAGCTGAAGTAGACATCCCTGTGACCTAATAATTCTAGCTCCTTGGTATTTACTCAGCAGGAACGCATACAAGGTGCACCAAAAACGTGTATAAGAACATTAAAAGCAACATGATCCATTACAGTCCCAAACTGGCACAACCAAATGCCCATTAATGGTGGAATGGAAAAATAAGTTGTGCAATACTTGTACGAGGGAATACTATACAGCAGCGAACAGGAAAAATCTTGCCTGTGTAACAATCTAGCTTAATCTCACAGTGCTGAATGAAATAATTTAGACTTGAACTTTTACATACTGCGTGAGCACATTTACATAAATCCAAGCATAGGCGAAACTAATTTATGTGTTAGAAGTTAGAATGGGGGGTATGTTTTAAGGAGGGTAGAGGGAGTAAAAGAGAGGGGACATGAGAAGGGCTTTGGGAACAATTATATTCCATTTCTTGGACTGGGCACACTGTTTACACTGAGGAGTTCACCTTGCATATTTCATTAATCTGTTCAGTTATGATTTGGGCATTTTGCATATGCATGATAGACCAATAAAATAGTTTATTTTTAAAAATCTGGCAATCCTAGAGGAAGCATATTAACATTATTTACTTCTTTTCAAAAATAACATAGTCATACTTCTTTTCCTGTTTTTTACTTCACTGGTTGTAATTAGTTGAGTATTATCCCTACTTTAACTAAAGCTATTCACCTCTTTTTATTATCAGGAAAAGTAAGTCTAGAGTGCTATTAATTTTCCTCACACTGGTCTTTGTTCTGGCGTCCACTTATAAGTCTGCTTTTTTATTTTCCTAAACTGCTTATACGAGATGACATTTAAATTTCTTTCTTAATTCTAGGCTTATTCATTGTTTATTATATGGTGCAAGAGCCTGACTACTTCATTGTCTTCTAAAGAAGTCACATCTGAGCATTTATATATTGAAATGCATATTATTTTATTAGAAATTATTTTTCTCCTTTACAGTTATGGCATTATATTGTTTATGAAATTATGCATGGCAGGTTATGTTATCCATGAATTTAATTAGGATAATAAAAGGGGTGTTACAAAATAATTTGTTACTCAAAGCAGGACTTGGGTTTGGATTGAGAACCTCTGATCTAGAGAATAGGGGTTCTGCTGGAGAATGGATGTGTCTTCAGAAGGTGGAAGAAGGAGAGGAACATAGACTTTCTAAATCCCACTTTCCAGACTTAAGTTACAGCCTCTCTCATCTGGTGTTAGAGGAATGAACACAGGCTTTGGACACTCTGAGAACTGGTTTCCAACAAGTACTGGTGCCTCATTTGCTAGCGACATGACTTTGTGGAAGCTACTTAGCTTTGATTCATCTATAAAATGGCATTAATTATTTCTTGCCTCCTTAGGGCTGCCATGGGAATTTAAGAGATAACACAAGACAAATATTACACAGCAAATGACTAGACTATAATTGGCATTTAACAAAAGTTAATGCACTTCTGATCTACCACCTCCATGCCCAGAGCCACGGGTAACTCCCAGAGTACCTCTGTGCAAATAACAACAACAACAACAACAAAATTTGCCCTTTCATCTGCATGGGTGCCACCTCTTATTGAGGCTCAGGACTTGGTGAGAAGAGCACTGCCCCCTGCCCTGCCTGGATCAGGGCTTTTATGTAATCCTGAGCATACCCTCTCTCTTTCCAGTTAGACTCCCATACCGAAGGAATAAGTTTTCATAGAGGTACTAGAGTTTAAGAACATGATTACCATTAGCAAAGTTCCAAAGAAATGGGTGGGTGATCCATGGCAGGATTTTGTCATTCATGCACTCAAAAGGATCAGATGGCTTGGACCTTGAAGATCTCCAAGAAGCTCTGTACCAGATGTCCCCATCGGAGGGCCCTTGAACTGGCCTGTTTCCCTCATTTAACAATGGCTCCATGAGTCACCACTTTCATAAACAGACTTTAACCAAGAAGATGAAGGGCGTAGCTCAGACTGGCTGCTAAGCAGCAGCCCCACCCTTGAAGCCTTCAAGTCATTGTGACACTGCTTTCTGAAGGGCAGCATTAGGGTGAGAAGGAAGCCAGAAAGGCCCCTCTTTGAAAGTCAGTTCTTCTAATTATTGACTGCATAATTCTGGGCAAGGTTTTCTCACGAGATCTCAGTTCCCTCACCTATAATGTGGGGGCGATATTCACCACGCAGGAGATAGCCTATATAAAGTACCTAGTCTCATACTTGGAATACTCACCTTGTTCCTTCCTGTCTCCCTTCCTGCCCTCACTGATTACTTATTAAACTCTTGTGATATGCTGGGCACTGCTCTAGGCAATGGGAACGTAGCAGTGCACCAAAGTCCTCATCCTCACAGAGGTTAATTCTACCAAAGGAGGCAGACAATAAAAATGGTAAATACATAAAATGTATGATATGGCAGGTACCGAGAGAAAAGAAGCACAGAAAGGGCAGAAGGAACAAAGGAGGTTTCAATTTTAGGTGGTGCAGCCAGGGATAGCCTTGCCGAGTTGGCTTTGAGGAAGCGCCTGAAGAAAGTGATGTCAAAAGTCAAATGGAAATCGGAGGAGAGTGTTGTAGCTTGTACAAAGGCCCTGAGGCAGTAACTAACATGCCTGCACTATTTGAGAAACAGAAAAGAGGCTACCATAGTTGAAGTGGAGGGAATGAGAAGAGTCAAAGGAGGTGACATTAGAGCCTTCATGGACCTAGAGCTGGATTGTGCCTGTCCTCTTCTTGCATGTAGTAGGGATGCAGTAAACATTCATTTCATTAATTAATATGTAAATGTAGCAGGAAAAATGGGGGGCACCATTTTTTTAGGCTGCAGTGATTTCTGCATTCTAGACATGGTGACAGACTCAATCTTTATGGGGAAATAGTGACATCAGAAGAAGGTATTAGTCTGGGAAACCACTTTGATCTAGCAGCTGGCCACTGTGTTGTTCAAAGATGCTTTTCCTCAGAGTCAATGGCCTCTGTCATGTCCTTCACCAAGTCCAGTTCCCTGCCTCCCCATGTCTCCTCCTCGGTGTTATTTGCCATAGTAGTGACCTAAACAGAAACTCCTTCCAAAAAGTCTGCCCAAATTCTTATGCTCTATTTTACTCTAGGCTTTCTTATTCTTTGGTTAGAAATGTAATTACATTAATAATAATAATACCCAATTTTACTGACTTTTGCCTTCACTTGCATATCTATGTTTTTGCTCTCCAAGGCATGTTGTGTAAGTGCTCAGAAGTCAATACATCAGCTACAATCACAAGTCGATTTCCCCACGTTCTGTAACCCTATTCCAGCCCTGTGTTCTTGATGGTGAATTTAGATCATGTCACCACCTCTGCATACCTGCTATTAACTTCCAATGGCTCCACAGCCCACTTACAATAAAATCCAAACTTCTAGCCATGTTTCAAGACCTTGTGTGATCTGACCCCTGCCTATTTCTTTCCTGTGCCCCCTACCTCAGTGAAGCCCTGGTCTTCTTTTTTCTAATGTGCCATGTTGATATCCAGTTCAAGGACCCTGTAGTTGCTGCACCTGTGCCCAAAACGCCCTCTTCCCAGATCTCGAACTGACTGGCTCTTCTTGAATGTCAAGGCTCATCTCATTTGGGACCTCCCCATAGAAGACTTCCTGGACTGCCCAAACTAAAGTACATTCATCTCCTTATCACTTTCTATCACTGTTACACTTTTTTTCATTTCTTTGTTTGCCTAACACTCTCACCATCAAATTATAACCACCATAGGGGTAGAGCCTTTATCTTATTTACCACCATGTCTTCAGTACCTAATATTACCTGGCACACAATAATCACTAAGTGTTGTGAGCTCATGAATGTGTCATCATTACCCAGAAAACTGCTTGTGCCTCATCACTGTCACCAAAGTGGCCATCTGTACAAGGGAGGTGGTAAAGTACAGTACTTAGGACTGTGAGCTCTGGAACCAGACTGTGTGGCTTGGGACCTGGCTCTGCAACTTATTAGCTGGGCGATCTCGGGCAGGTGATCTAATTCCTCTATGCCTCAGTTTTCTGGAACTAATGTTATCTTCCTCACTTCGTGGCTGGGAGAATTAAATAAAAAAATACATGTAAAACACCTAGAACAGAGTTTGACATACACTAAGCCTCCCAGAAAAAATAGGAGCCGTTATATTAGGATTCTTCTAGTTGCAATAAAAACAAACTTAAGCCAGCTTAGGCGGCAAAGAGGAATTTATTGTATAGGTATAGGGGTGTTTCACAGTGTCCAAAAGCAGAAATGCATCTGGGTCTCAGGAAGGAGCTGGAACTGACGAGTGGAAAGCTGTCAGTAAGTGTCCTCCATCTCTCATGGTAGCTTTTCTGTGTAGCTCCCCTTTGGTCTTGCTTTGTATCCAGAGCAACGGCCCTTCTCCACAGTCTCTCACTACAGCGCCTGAGTTTAAGTATCCCAGCACAAGCCACTCTCAGGGTGACAGTCACTCCTTGTTTTCTGTTGCAGAGTTCAAGGCTTGATGATCTGATTAGCGCTCGTGAGTCTGATGTTCATGCTAGTCAATCAGCCAAGCCAGGGGGGAGAAGATGCAGTATGATCACAGCAGCTGGGGACCATGGCCATGGCTTCAAAGAAGGGGACAATCTCCTGATAAAGGAGCACTGCCAGTCCACAGGCTGGGCAGACATCCCCAAAGGAGTCCCCTGCACAGATCTTCCCAGCGCCTGGTCTACGAGGCACTAGACCAGCTTTGGGACCTCATCAGAGAAGGACAGAATGCCCTGGGCTTCCTCTTTTTTTTTTTTTTTCAAAGATTTTATTTATTTATTTGACAGAGAGGCAGCAAGAGAGGAAACACAAGCAGGGGGAGTAGGAGAGGGAGAAGCAGGCTTCCCACTGAGCAGGGAGCCCTGGGCTTCCTCTTTTTGAGCAAGCCACACAGGCTTTTACCCCCAATCACTCTGGCTCTTTCCTGAGGACAGTCACCAGGCTACGGACCTATCTTCTCCATGTCCTCATCCCATCCCAGCACCAAGTTTTCAAGCATTTCTTCCTGACAGCCTCCAACCTTCTTGCAGATCAACCTAGGGAAACAGAAGACTGTGGGGTTGCTGGCTCCCCCACTTCCTCACACAATCTCTTCGGCCACCCCCATCCCCCAAGCAGCCTGTATTTTCACATCTAGAAGGGTTTCCACCCCAATCACTAAAAACCAAAAAGGCTCATGTTTTGACTGACGGCTTTTACTGCAGAACTCTAGGTAGGAGCAAGACACACCAAGCGAAGGAGACTCAGGAACAGAGACAGGTCAGGTTTATGCCCAGTTGCAGCAATCACAGCTGGTGTCAAAGACAAGCCTGACCGGGGAGTTCTGCTGGTATGTGACTTCATTCAGTCAGTGCCAGAAGGCATTTCTGTTATTCGCCACAGGGTAGAGGCCGTTGACCCCCCCCCCCCACCCCGCACAGAATCCACTGTCCCCAGAGCTGCCTCCAAAGCTGCTGCTTTCGCTCCCACTTCCGCTCCGGGCCAGAGCAGGGGTGGTGCAACCTGAAACAGCACAAAACAGACTCATGGACCTGGAAGAGGCTCCCACCATCCCCTAGAGGTGGGAAGAAGGTCTGGAGGTGGGGTGCTGGATCCCTACAAGTGAGGAGACCACAAGATAACTCCATACTCAGGAAAAGCTGTAATTTCAAGCCACTCTAGTTTTAAATTTAAAAATTTCTCTCTTCCCTTATGATGTCAAAATCATTAAGAAAAAAAATTACTGAGCACCAGTATGTGCAAAATACTTGCCTAAGGTCTGGGTATAAGTGGCAAGCTGATGAGCTCTAAAAAAAAAAATCTGGAAAAGATTTAGGGATGTGGTATTTCCCCTGAATTACAGATTAGAAACGTGAGCAGTACTGAGGATTTCTTGTTCAGTCTCCAGGTGGGCTGAAAAAGGCTTTTAATGAGGGAGGGGTTCAAAGAAAAGTAAATGCTTACATATTGAAGGTCAGCCGAATCTCTTGGGGCTTTTCCACACCTTTAAGACTTAGCTGACGTGGAAAACTCACCCAGATAGGCCTGGTTTCCCATAAGAGCATAACTTTCCTGACCTGGAAGTTTAAGAGTAGGGAAAGAATGGAGCACCTGTGTCTCAGCTGGGCAAGAGCAGTGAGGTGAAATGGGAAGTGACTCCCTGGCCAGTGGGGATGGACAGATGCTAGAGCTGCCATTTGAGCTTGAGAAGGAGCAATTGTATACCCCTGGCATCCTTCTGTTTTCACTTACTTGCACTCTGCAGCCCAACGGCTTTCTTCAGGGTGTTGATCAGGGGGAACTTGCCCTGGTTGCAGAACGTGCTTGCGAAGTCATCCAGGTCAATGGCTGAGACCGTGGCACCTCCAAAATTGTTCTCCTTAAGCCATTGAGCCTGCTTAAGGATAGAGGACGCCAGAGGTCATTTTACTTCCCTGGACTCAGGGCTGGGCCCGCAGCATGTCAGAGGGGCTGACCTTACCTTGATACCGAAGCTCTTGACATCGTCAGAGCCAACCCACTTATTTCCCTGGTAGGCTCAGGGCACATCCCGAGGAGTGTCCCAGGCCTGAGTGCCTCTATTTTTCAGGAAGGTAGAGATCTTTAAAAAACCAAGAGATGCAAATCTTTTAAATAAGATTCCCATGAAAGAAAAAACAAACACGTGCCTCTTTGATTTTTTTTTCTTTCATGTCTCCAATTGGGATTTTCCTGTTTTCTAATTATGGGTTGTTCCTTGAAGTAAATAATATCAAGTTGCATTTGAAATATTCCTGTTATCCCTATCCTTAATGCTTGATTTTGGGAGCCCACATTAATATGAGAGGTATAGTTCTTTTATTCCCTTACATGCTAATAGAAAAGACCTTAAATATGTAGTCTGTTGCTTGAAGGGATATTGTGCATTATAGGTGCTCTTCATACTGCATTAGGTCAATGAATAGGCTACTTAAACACCTGAAGCATTTGGAATGATAGCTGTGTTTTAAGTAGATAAGTAGGGGACAGAATGAGCATTCATTCTGTCCAGCGCAGGGCATGGAATTCACAGAATTGTACAGCCTAATCGACCTATCTCATACTGGGCCCAGAACCCAGCCTACGTGGTGTAGGGCCTGGCAGGACCGCCGCCAGAGGTGGGGGCGCCAATGCCGTGTTGGAGGCATCACTCAGGATGAAGGTGTGGCCATAGGTGGGGAATCCAACGATGAGCTTCTCAGCTGGGGCCCCATTGTCTTTCCAGCAGTTCATGATGTAATCCTGCAATAGCAGCGTGTTGGCTAGGGGCTCCACCCAGCTGATGACCCAGTGCTTAGTTATGTTAGTCCACTGTTCTAACAGGCAAAATTGTATAATGTTAATGACAGATAGATAGTATTTTTTCAAAGCATTTTGGTGAAATTATAGTTAACGAGATATGCTCAGCCACTAGAAAGGATAGTTATCCAATGAAACGTTTGCAGAATTTTCATTTGTTTTATCCCTGAATTTCCGTGTGGTGCACAGCCTCATCTCTGGTCTACAACTGCATGTGTGCAGGGACTCACCACAGAGGTAGGCGTTGGCTGCCAGTGTTAGTCGGGTATGTGTACAGGGGGCTGTTCTCTTCAGTGTAGCCCTCCCAGGAGCTATGGGGGCCATAGGTCATGACGTCAATGTAGTCCAGGTACCTGAGATGGGGTAAGGGATTTAAAAATATTTGTGATAGTCATTTCCCACACCTATGTGGGCAAAAGATACCATTTCCAAAGCCTCCTAAATGAGGTCCCTGAATAGCAAGACAGATTAAGGACAAGTCCACCTTGCAAAAGTGATAACTACAGGAGTTTGAGGATAGGGTGAATCACTCACTAGGCCAGCTGGGGGATCTCATAGCCAGACTGGATGCTGGAGATGCCAGCTGCTACTGCAGCAGTGATCATCAGCCGGGGCTTATTGATCTGCATGGCCTCCTGCTCAAAAGCTTCACACATTTCCTATAGAATAATCCAGTACAGTAGGTCATCTATATATCTGATTTCAGCTCCTTAAGTAAGTAAGTTTGCATCATGCTTTTCTTCTCAAAATGCTTTCATATATTTTGTCTTACTTCAGTCTCTCAATATCCCTATAAAGTAAATAGGATTGATGATATCATTCACTTTTAGAGCTATCTAATGTGAATAGAAGCTAGACAATTTCACCAAAGTCCCACGGCAAGTTAGTAGCCAGGTGATGCGGAGAATCCAAGTCCCAGATGACCAGTCAGATCTCCACTTATAGCACTCTACTCTGAACTTAACAGTTGCTGCAGTAACCTAGAACCAGCTTTTGGCTTTATACATGTGGCTTCCCTTCACCCAGTAAATGAATTACTTTATAGGACTGACATCCCATCACATGAAATGCTGATTTGGTCAATAAGGGAAGTGGTTACAGCCAGGTGATGGGTTCCCATTCAGCACTAGCACTTTTGTTTTGGGTAACTCTAATCTCATTTGGAGGACTGGATTCAGTTTTTTATAATTGTATTAGTAGGGTGTGCCAGAGTGTGTTCCAGTGAGGGGTGGGTCTGAAAATTGTCATGTGAAACTGGTTAAAGGAATGAGGGTATTTAAACTGGAAGAAGAGAAATTATAGGCAGGATGTTACAGCAGTCTGCAAATATTGAGTGATAGATTACCAAAGGTGTTTCATCCTTTGTTATTTTGGTGAACAGAGCTAAAGCCAATGACTGGAAGTTATAAATTATGACTGGAGGCATGTTTTGGCTAAGAATAGAGATGTTCTTTCTGATCTCTAGGGCTGTTCAACAAATAAGTAGATTGCCTTTCGACTAGTGAGTTACTCAATATTGAAACCATTCAGAGGCTGGCTGATGATCTGGTATATGGGATGGTGTAGAAAGAATCTCTGTCTTGGGAGAGGGTAAATCTAAAAACCATCCTTGGCTTTTCTTACTCCATTCACTTTTCCTTGGTGATATCTTAATTATCAGCATTTGCTGATGACTTCAATACAGTATATCAACTCAGCTTCTTTGTTCTGAACCCTAGATTGGTATTCTTTCAGTGACTACTGGCCGTTCCTAGAGGAGGTCCTACAGATTCCTCTCATTCTTGATGTTCAAAGACAAATTAATGAGTCCTTCTTGTTTCAAATCTACTCTTCTTCTTGTATTTACGTTTTAGTTATTAGAACCACAATCAAATCAGTCCTCAAAGTCAGAAAACTGGAAGTCCTCTCATTTCCACTTCCAATTGGTGTCCAAATCCTATTGATTATATCCTCCTAATGTCCCTTGTGTACTTGCCCTTTCTATCCTCACTGTTAGAACCTTTGTTCAGGCCATCAGAACTACATCCCTGCCTTCCTGCCTCCTTTTAACTCATCCTCCATGGTTATGCCAGAGTTATCTTTCTAAAGCACAAGTTTCGTCATATCTCTCCACTACTTTCAAAGCTGCCCCATAGCCTTGAGAGTAAAATCTAAATTTCTTAACATCACCTATAAGTCCCACATGATCTGATTTTTGCCACATATGCAGACTCACAATCATCCACATGTCTTCATTTGTGCATTTCCTATCTTCGTTGCTATCTCCGATTGCTTTCAAGACTGAGCTCAGATGTCGCTTTCTCAAGGAAGTTCTTCTTGATCCTTCCCCAGAGTAGAATTAGGTACCCTCTGTACCCGCTATTACATGCTCAAAGCAAGTATAATTGTTGCTTATTTTTCAACCTGCCACCTCATGTTGTATTCCCTAAAGCCAAGGATTATCTTATTCTTTTTTTTTAAGATTTTATTTATTTATTTGACAGAGATAGAGACAGCCAGTGAGAGAGGGAACACAAGCAGGGGGAGTGGGAGAGGAAGAAGCAGGCTCATAGCGGAGGAGCCTGATGTGGGACTCAATCCCATAATGCCGGGATCACGCCCTGAGCCGAAGGCAGACATTTAACCGCTGTGCCACCCAGGCGCCCCAAGGATTCTCTTATTCTTATCTTCAACCTAACACCTAACCCAGTGTCAGGGACAGAGTAAGTGCTCAGTAATAACAGGCAGTCTAGTGTAATGGTTGGAAGCAGTGGGCTCTGTAGCCAGACTGCGTGAGTAGTTATGACACCTACTAGTTGTGTGATATTAAGCAGGTTACTTAAACCTTAGTTTCCTCTGTAAAATAAAGATTATGATACTTATAATACCTAGATCATAGAATAGATGTACAGTGAAATGAGTTACAATTTTTAAAATACAATAGTAGAATAAAGTAGAATAGTGCCTGGCACATAGCACACATGTGTTCTTGTTATCGTTATGAAATGCTATTGAATGAAGGCATGATATCCAAGAATCTTTGTGATGTAAGTCTAAATTCCAGTTTAGTTGCTCTTGGGAAACACCAGATTCTCCTTGGAAAGAATAGGGTTTGAATTTTCTTGGGTTAGAGATTGCCACTTCCCTCCTCACCTGCACTAGGATGGTGAAGAGATGCTTGTCCTGAGGAGGGCTTCCATGAGAGCCAGGGTACTCCCAAAGTCTAGCCCATCAAACTCATACTGGTGCAGGAATTTGATGACTGAGGCAATGAAAGTCTGGCAGTTCTCAGGAGCGGAAACCATGGCCGTGAAGCTGAGGGAGACCCAAAGAAGGCAGAGTGAGGGAATGCCTTTGTGTTGCCAACACCTTGTAGTAAAATCAAACTTTAAAATTTCTGCCTCAGAGCTCTTCACCAGGACCCACAACCCAGATATAAGTACGCTTCTGGTTTTCTCTTGTCCTTACTTTGTAATCAGTACTCAGCCAGCCATGGGGTTTCAGTATTCTATTTATTTTGTTATCCATCCAATTCTGATTTTTTCCCCTACGTTGCACTTGTGCTTTGAACACCTGGCTACCCCAGCTCACTGTGTTCTCTCTCCGAATAGCCCCCCAAGTTCATATGCCCTCAAAGAAGTCTTCTTGTTTACTTGCATGACTTTCTCTTCTCTTCCCCCAAAAGGTAAATAGAAGTGCTATAGCACTCTCCACAGGGATTGTGCTTTCGAAATACTTTAAGAAGAGGTTGTTTTGAAACCTCTGTGAATGGAAACCCAGAATATCCACCTAAATGTAAACATATAAAATAAATTGTGTTCTACTTTAATATTGAGGTCCTGGTAGAGTAATTTATTCCAGGAACCTATTTGTTTAATGTGCATCCTTCATACCCTGTCTTAGCTTGTGAAGGGTAAAGGAACATACTCTGTTTTCAATAGCAAATGGACATAGGCTCTCCCACAGAGGACTTACGGGGCAGTTCCAAAGTTCCAGTCTCCAATGGCCAGGAGAGTTTAAAGCTGGCTCTTCCTATTAAGCAAAGAATAGAAAAGAGAAACTTCAAAATCCATGAGTCCTTCTATTTAAAATAACATTGCTTTGGTATTGGGCCTGGTCATATACGTTGATGTTGCCTTGATAAGATATTCTGTAGGATAATTTTCCTTCACTACTGAGGACTATATTTATAAAAATTATGTTATTATCCAATACTTAGTATAATACTAAGTGAAATAAATCAGTCAGTGAAAGACAAATGCCATATGATTTCAATCGGATGTGGAATTTAATAAACAAAACAAAGAAAAAAGAGACAAAAAACAGACTCCTAAATATAGAGAACAAACTGGTAGTTGTCAGAGAGGAGGTGGGTAAGGGGATGACGTGAAATAGGTGAATGAGATTAACAGTACACTTATCATGATGAGCACTGAGTAATGTATAGAATTGTTGAATCATTATATTGCACACCTGAAACTAATATAACACTGCATGTTAATTAGCCTTCAACAACAACAACAACAAAATTGTGTTGTTATCATAAATGCACTAAAAATTCTCTGAGGAAATCCAAATTATGGGAGCAGATTTTGTAAAAATAGGTATCTATTGGCAATAATATATATAAAACTAAAAAGCATAATTAAATCATATTCTGTTCCATCAGATGAAATGATAAATGTTGCTTGAACATAATTACTTTCTCAGCCTCCAAGATAATGAATATAAATCAATTGCTTAAAATTATGCACATTTTTCTGGAATAGTGGTTCTCAAACAGTTTATATAAGAATGGAGTGCAAGGGTCAGAGTGGGAAAACATTAAAATTCTGGGTTTATAGCCCCTTTCTCAGAGATTCTGATTTAGTTGGACTGTAGGAGGGATTGACATTTTTATCAGGTGCCCCGTGTGATTTTGATGCATAGTCAATGGATCACACTTCAAGAAATACCACTCCACAGGAGCTTACTTCCTCTATTTATCATAACTTCAATTCTAGTAGCTACATTCAAGATAGTACCACTACTGATGGTAACGATGGCCTGTAGCCCTATTTCTCCTAGAAATAGCTAAACTGAGCAAATCAGAAATTAGAAGATATCAGAGTCATTGTTTCTTTGTTATGCTTCACTTTTACACAAATAGAACTCTTATAATACAGCAGACATTTCTGATTTGGGGGCTCGGTTCCCAGGGCCGATGTCTAATCTTCATTACCATCCACCTCCCGCTCTCTATTGTGAGTAGCTACGATGGCTTGTAGTTTCTTGGGTCATAAAAAGAGATGTAGACAGGGAAAAGGAGAAACAGAGCTGATATATTTTGAATACCTGCTAGAGCAGGCAATGTGCTATGTTATCTATATCCTTGCTACTTAAAGTGTAATTTCCTGGACCAGAAGTATCAGCATCATTGGGGAGCTTGTTTGAAATATAGAATCTTGGTCCCTGCCTCAGACTCACTGAACCTGAACTCATTTTAAGAAGATCCCAGGTGACACTACATCAAAAACTAAGGATGTACTGTATAGTGACTAACATTCCATAATAAAATTTAAAAAAAAGAAGATCCCAGGTGATTTGTTTGCACATTAATATTTGGGAAGCACCAATCTAGGAGATACCAAATTAGATATCTCCTCCATCTCTTACTTTTTTTTCAGGCCACTGAAAGCTTGGTAGAAAGTCACATCGTCCCATTCAATGGTGGTGATCTCGTTGGTCCGCATCCCAGCAAAGGCATAGATCAGGTGAGTACAGAGGCAGGGGTCAATGTCATCAGGCTTGAAGAGCCCCAGGCCTGGCCAGTACTGGACCCAGTTAGTGAAGTAGCATGTCAGCTGGTAAGCAGAACCTGAGAGCAGTAAGAAGTGAGAACAATGGCCTGATTTAGGTGCCACTGAAATGTGCTGTGAGATTTGGCTCTGCCTCTATTTCCCTTCCTTTGTCTCAATGCCCAATCTCTGTGTGGGGCTGTTTAATATAAATATTCTTGCAGATGAGTTCAAAGATTCTAACTTGGGAACTAGTCACTGACTTGGGATTAGTTATTTTTTACTTCAACAGATTCATTGGGGGATCTTAAGCCTAAAGACCACTTAAGAAAAGATGTCCAGTAGCCCTGTGAAGCCCAGCGAATACCAGTTTATAACTCCCAGTGGTCATGCTAAAGAGGATAGCAGTGACAGCCAACCCAAAATAATAGGTTCTCTCAATGCCAAACCCATCTGTGAAGTAGACAGTAGCTCTCTTTCCTTCATAAGGCTTATCTCTTGATATACTTTAAAAATACATTAATCAGACAATTGCATTATGAGTAATTTGTAGAGATTTGTGGTTTCTGTTAGGAAAAGATCGTATCAATGATAAAAGACAGAATTCATGACTTACATAGCTGAGCATTCAGCAGAAGGGCCAGACCCGGAGGGAAAGAAAACACACGTACACTGAACCAATTCTCTATACCATGTGGAATCTGATTCTGAGGCCTTGGGTGCCAGTCCTATTTGCCATAGGTTGTTACAGCCCAGTGGTATGTAGGGATTATGTCAAAGAGTATTCTTTCCAGTGAAGGCACCAATAGACCTACACTTTCCTCCTCTTAGTCAAATATGGCCAT
This sequence comes from Ursus maritimus, assembly GCF_017311325.1. Classification (NCBI taxonomy): domain Eukaryota; kingdom Metazoa; phylum Chordata; class Mammalia; order Carnivora; family Ursidae; genus Ursus; species Ursus maritimus. Next base: position 12,535,491 of record NW_024423564.1, read on the forward strand.
GGCACTCTCTTCTTACACCTTTCATGTCAGTAATAAATGTTACTGAATGCAGAGTTCACAGGCTACTATTTTGGAAGATCTACTGAATTTCTACTGAAATTACCCAGAATGTACTCTACTCAATGAGTACATATCCACCAATACTTCACCTCCCTGAACCGGGATGAGTATAGCCTTCCACAGACAAGGCATCCTCTAAAGCTGTGAATTCAATATCTCCTGGAGCATTGGGACGTTCTTGGAGCCATCTTTTAGGAGCTCTTATAGTAGAAGAGAAGTACCAGGAACTGCGAGGCAAGACTCCAGATGCCTCTCCCTGGTTCTACCAGACCACTTCTGACATGACTGTTTTATAAATTGAGCTAGAGGTTTCATTTGGAAAAGGTTCTGAAACTATAAAAAGTTTGTAAATCACAGCTCTAGAACAACTAATAAACTATGGATATAGCTTGGTTCTAAACAATTTACTGACTTAACCCCTTTAAATGATTGAATTTCTAGCTGACCTTGTTATGATACATCAGCAACTCAGTAGGACAGTAGGGGATAAAAGAGAAGTCATTCTGAAAACAGTGGAACAAAGATAACACACATAATTCTATCTCAGTTCCTACTGATTTTCATCCCTGGAAAAGCTAGACCAAGGATGCAAGCATTGAATAAAAATATACCAGTTAAAATGAGGTGGTGCAGGAAGAGGAATGCAGAACAAGAAACAATTGATAAGGGGTGAGAGAATAAGACCAACATTGGAAGAAAATAAGTCTTTCTTTTAGGACCATGCCAATGGGATCAATGAAGGTAGAAATGTTACTAGAGTTGACTGAGATTAAAGGAATAAGAGATAGACTGATTTGTATACGTCAGGATTCTCTTGAAAATTTGAAATGATGAAAGAAGAACAGAAGAGCCCAGAGGTAACATGTGAAGACTGCTTCATGGCTGTCAGATCCAGAGAGAAAAAGAAATCAGGTAAGAGTAAGGATCTGTCTCTGACTGCAGACTCACCTGTGAGGAGAATAAGCTTTGCCACGGCTGTCATTGCTACTGGTCTAGCAGAACCTGGATTTGTTTTTTATACCATCTGAGTCCTAGGTTATTGTTTAAGGGCTTCCAAGTGGAGAACAATGAACTCAGATGTGTATGTAGCTAAGGAGTAAATCAACAGATCTCCTCCCCTACAAACACCACGCCTTAGACTTGCAACCTCTACCCTCCCACCACCACCACTTTTTCTGCTCAATAAGGACAAAACAATGCTGTGACTCCTGACAAGGTCATGGAGACCATTACAATGGAAGCCAATAGCTTAATAGCCTTTATGGCAGTTCCCAGGGCTGATAAGCATCTGTTTAAACATTCTGGTTAGGTTTTTATGTTGTGGACATTTCGTGACTGGCATCAAAGCGTATCTTTATTGGAAAGCAAATAATAAAAACCCTTAGAAGTTATTAGCTGTTTTTAAACCCCTTTTCTTCATGTACTTATTCATGTACAATTTGTATAATCAGTACAAACTTTCCATCTTTAGGTGCTACTTTCTGAACATTTTACCCACACCTGTTCTTTGGAATGACCTTAAGTCATGATTATATGATAATTTTATCTAAGAATGTATGGTTTCCAAAATGTCCCCTCTGAAGGTCAACAAGAACTTTCTATTATTCCATAGTTCCAAATTATGTCCAGATGTTAAAAAAATACTTTCGTGTTGCTGATATGTAGAGATGATGATATTGAGAGGAGTCTCTTTTAATAGAAATATTTGCAACTTGACTATGTCTAGAATTTTATGTTTAAAATTAATTCCAATCTATCTTTCTAAACATTATCCATTACCATTATCCTATAATAAATTTTTGCTTCAGCCAAATGGTCTATTTGTTGTCCCCAAACATGTCTTTCATGCCTTTGCTGCTTATACTCTCTCTCCACCGTTTGCCTATAATGTCTTCTTCTCCTCACTGCCTGCCCCAATGTTACAGTTCTTCAAAGCCCAGCTTAGACCCTCTCTTTGAAGCTCATTGATCTCTTCTTCCTCTGAAATACCCTATATACTCTAGTACCTATTGTCTGTACTGCTTATATGCTACTGCCCTGCACAATACCCAGAAGGTAGGTGTGGGCATATGGGCGCCCATCGTGGGATATCAGCACCTTTGCTGATTCCATGGATGCAGACTGACTTCTCTATCACATTTAGAAACTAAATTGTATCCATTCACCCCACAATAATTAGGTCCTGAGTGCTTAGTTCCCACTTGCAGGACCAGAGAAAGTCTGGTAGAAGTGCTTCCAGGGAGGATTTCAGTTGCGAAAATAGTAGTATCCACAAACACTACAACAAACACTATGTGCCAGAGATTGTTCTGGGTGTTTTATATCGCTAAGAGCTTGTTTTTGCAAGTGGCTAATACCAACAAAACAAGCACAGATTGGTATATTGGAAAAATATGAGAAAGCTCACAGAATCAAAGATTAGAATATAGGACTGCCTCTGATAAGACAGAAATCAAGCATTTCTTGGGGCAGTGGAGTGGGAGGAGGTCTTAGAATAAACCCTAATTTTATTTTTTGCCATGATTCATTCCACGTAAGAATCAAAGTCCCAGGAGAAACTGTAGCTTTGAGCTTGCACTAGACACTTGATTAGGGAAAAAGGGCACTTGGATTCAAATTTCCATCAGGACTGTTGACAAAATTAAATTCTAAAAGAGTAGGGGGCAAATACTGAGTGACTGAAAACAATGAATGTTCATCAGAGGGTCTACGTCATTATTTCATTTAGCCCATAAAAACCATTATTACCGTTACCCCAATTTTGTAGATGAGAAAATTGGTAAAACAAATCAGAAGCACCAGATCCAGCTATTTCTTATGTTCCATAAATGAGTGAAACCATATGATAATTGTCTTTCTCTGCTTGACTTATTTCACTTAGCAAAGAAATAGCAGGAAGATCAGTAGGAGAAGGAAGGGAAGAATGAAGGGGGGATAAACAGAAGGGGGAATGAACCATGAGAGACTATGGACTCTGGGAAACAAATTGAGGGCTTCGGGTGGGGCAAGGGGGACTGGAATAGGCCGGTGATGGGTATTAAGGAGGGCACATATTGCATGGTGCACTGGGTATTATACACAAATAATGAATCATGGAACACTACATCAAAAACTAAGGATATATTGTATGGTGACTAACATAACATAATAAAAATTATTATTAAAAAATTAAAAAATTAAAAATAAATAAATAAATTCAAATAATAATTTTAAAAAGCACCAGATCCAGGATTCAGTGCCAGGATAGTTGCCTCCAGAATGGAAATCTCCTAATCTTCACACTGCACTGCTTCCTTATATTCCAGTTGGTGGTCCAGGTTGAACTGGGAAAGGCATTTCCCTGAGGCATCCAGGAGAATACGGTTGGGACAAAGAGGCAGAATTATGTTACATCAAGGTTAAGTCAAGGATTTGCAAAAATATCAAAGTCAGTAGTCTCAGGTTATCCTCTTTGGCACTATAGGTCTATCTGTTGTTTAGATTTAGTGAGATATTTTCTTTTGAATTTGGTGCCTCTTATCCTACATAAATGACCTGCAGGTAAAACATCCCTTCTTAATAGCTCCTTAGGAGCTCCAGATATGCCCCTATCAAGCCTGCCTCCCATCTGAGCACTTAAGTGTTAGAAAGAATTATCATCATAAGATTTATAGAATAATAAAGATTTAAAAGTGTGGCATTGTGTATCTTTTCATGTTGTTAGATTCTTTTCAATAAGCCTTCATTATTTTTAGATTCTCAAATTTATGGTACAATGTACCATACACATGAGTTTAAATATGCATTTAAAGGAAAATATTAAAAGAAGACCCCTGTTCTACCACCCAGCTTAAATATGAGAATACTATCTTTGAGTATTACTCCATATGCCCTTGCCCAGTTCAATGCTTCTCACTTCCCTGGAGTAAGCAACTATCCTGAATTTTGTGGTAACCATTTCTTTGCTTTATTTATAATTTTATCACATATGCCTGTATCCCTAAATAATATATTCATTAGTTTAATAATTGTTTATTATGATAATAATAATATCTTCATTAGTTTTAGTATCTTCATTAATTTTAATTTTGTATAAGTGAAATAATACCAAATGTATTCTTCTATTACTTGCATTTTTAGCTCAGCATTAAGTTTTTGAGATTCATCCGAGTTGTTACAGGTAGCAGCTGTTCACTCATTTTCTTTTTTTCAAAGATTATTTATTTGAGATATAGAGGGAGAACAAGAGCCAGGGGAGGGGCAAAGGGAGAGGAAGAAGCAGACTCCCCGCTGAGCAGGGAGCCCGATCTGGGGCTTGGTCTCAGGACCCTGGGATCATGACCTGAGCTGAAAGCAGATGCCTAACTGACTGAACCATCCAGGTGCCCTGTTCACTCATTTTCGTAGCTGTACAGTTTTCTGTTATATGAGTGTGGTACAATTCACTTATCCTTTCTGCATAGAGTAAAATGTGGGTTGTTTCCAGCTTTTCTCCCTGTATGCTGTTATAAGCATTTAACATGTTTCTTGGCGAACATTTGCAAATTTCTCCAGTGTTTGTATCAAGGAATATGATGGCTGGGTGAAATAGCATATGTATCTTAAAATTTGCTATTTAGCTAGACATTTTTTCCAAAGTAGTTGTATCAGTCTGTACTACCAACAACAATGTATGAGAATTCCTATTACTCTACATCTTTTTTTTTTTTAAAGATTTTATTTATTTATTTGACAGAAATAGAGACAGCCAGCAAGAGAGGGAACACAAGCAGGGGGAGCGGGAGAGGAAGAAGCAGGCTCATAGCTGAAGAGCCTGATGTGGGGCTCGATCCCATAACGCCGGGATCATGCCCTGAGCCGAAGGCAGGCGCTTAACCGCTGTGCCACCCAGGCGCCCCTATTACTCTACATCTTTGCCAAAATTTGGTATCATTGGATTTGAAAATTTGTGTCATTATGGTGAATAGTTTTAGTTTTTCTCTCTCAGGTAACTAATAGGACTGAGCATTTTTAAACATTTTAAACATTTATTGTCCACTTTTGTTTCCTTTTCCGTGAAATGTCTGCTCATGCCTTTTGCCCATTTTTCTATTGGGTTGTCCACAAATATATTAATCCTTTATTGGAGTACTTTATATATATTTGGGGTTGTAGTTATTTTTCTCCCATTCTGTGTCTTGTCTTTTCACTTTTTTATGATATCTTACGATGAAAAAAGTTCTTAATTTTAATGTAGTCAAATATATACAACTTTTTCTTTATGGCTTGCTTTTGTGTGCATACGTATCTTATTTGAAAATCAAAAATCCCTCCCTACCCTGAGAACATAAATATTCTTTTATATTTTCTTCTAAACTTCTAAATGCTGCCTTTAAATTTAAGTCCTTAATTCGTCAGATTTGTTTTTGCGTATAGCGTATGGACTGATTTCAGTTTTTTTTTCCATATGAGTAACTAGTTGTCCCAGCATCATTTATGAATAATCCATCGTTCCTATGCTTATCTGAAATACCATTTCTATCATAACTCAGACCTGTCTTATGTAATGGTATATGGTCAAATCCCATCCCACCATCCCCACCTCCTGTCACACACACTGCTCTTCACCCTCAGGAACGTCTCAGTCATCATGGCTCTTTATGCTCCTATTTCAATTTTATGATTCACTTGTTAAATTTCATGAGAAACACCATTGCAATTTTGATTGGAATTACATGGAATAACATTGGGGATAATTGTGATCTTTGTGGTACTGTCTTTCTATTCATGAATATGGGTTGCCTCGCAAGTTATTTACATCTTTTAAAATGTCTGTTATAAAGTAATATAATTTTCTCCATAATGGTTTTTCACATCATTTGAAAAAGATGTATTCCAAGGTATCATATATATTTTGTCTCTATTATAAATAGTATCATTTAAACTGCATTTTCTGTTTATTTCTGGTATATACAAATGCAGTTAATTTTTTTAAAAGATTATTTATTTTGAAAGGGAAGAGGCCAGAAGGAGAGGAGAGAGAAAATCCCAAGCAGACTCCCTGCTGAGTGCAGTGGCTGACGTGGGGCTCAATCTCACCACCCATGAGATCACGACCTAAGCCAAAATCAAGAGTCAGATGCTCAACCAATTGAGCCACCCAGGTGCCCCGCAGTTATTTTTTTTTAATAAAAATTCAAGTCCAACAACCTTATTAAACACGCTTATTAGTTTACATAATTTTTTGTGCTTTTGTTTCATTTCCTCTATAGTGACTCATATCATCTGAGAACAATGACAGTTTTATTTCTTCATTTCTAAAATGCGTAGCTAGAGGGCCACCACATAAAAGAACAATGAGAGACTGGCCCATGCAGTCAGTCTAAGTAAGGATGCCAGTTTATTCACACAGAAATATGGGCATGACTGGCACAATAGCCACTGCCAGTCAATTGTATAGAGCATTCTCCCACACCTGCCTGGCATAGTGGTTCCCATGGAACTGAACAAAGTACCAAAGTAGACGCTAGGATCACGGATTTGGGTTCCAATCCTAGTTCTCCTTCTTACTGGATACGTACATTAGAGAAGTTATTTTACTGGTTAGCCTCAGTTTCCTTGCTCATCATCTCTGGATAATAATAGTTCTTACAGGGGGATGCCTGGGTGACTCAGTTGGTTAAGTGTCTGCCTTTGGCTCAGGTCATGATCCCGGGGTCCTAGGATCGAGTCCCCTATCGGGCTCCTTGCTCAGCAGGAGCCTGCTTCTCCCTCTACCTGCCACTCCCACTACTTGTGCTCATTCTTTCTCTCTCTCTCTGACAAATAAATAAAATCTTTAAAAAAAAATAATAGTTCATACAGGGTCACTGTGAGGATTGAATGAAATCACCTATGTAAAACACCTTGCATGTGCCTAGCACATATTAGATATTAAATAAATTTTAGCCATTATGATTATACCCAAACTGAGATCTGAAATCTTTGGATAGCTGAGGAGTAATTATGGGTTCTGGGGGAGTTTGCACACTAAACTTTGTGCATGGGTTAAATGACGTATTTCAAATATTAATTTATTAGTTTTTTAAATGTAGATTTAAAATAAAATACCAATTCATTTGAAAATTCGAGTTGCTTTTTGCTGTATTTCCTCAGTTGGCAGAGAAGGAAAACTACTATCACTATCTTCTATGTGTTTTCAGAGAGGAGTCCATAAATTAATTTTTTTAATTTTAGAAATGGTTCCTCCTACTTGAAAAAGCTTGCTATTAGAATCTGGCAGGGAGGAAACAGACGTTTCAAAAGTCGTGAATTTCCTGCTCTGCAGATGTTTAAATATAAACTGCAAGATATCTGAGGTCACCTTGTAAAGGACTTTGAGGGTCAACAGACAACAGATTTGCTGACCATTAAAGACTCTTCTAACCCATTTGATTCTTACTATTCCCCCAAGAGGGAGGCAAGCTAGACTTTATTGTTCATACATACCGATGAGGAAACGGAGAACAAGAATTTGATGAAATTACACAGTCAGATATATAGCCCAAACTGAAGCTCAGAGCTGCTGACTCCTAGTCTGGTGTTGGTTTCTCTCTCTCTCTCTCTCTTTTTTTTTTTTGCTGAATTCTACATTTCTACTAATGCAGCCTAAGACTGTATTATCTCTTACAACAACTTTATCATGTTGTTGCTTCATATGGAGTTTCTTACATGAAATGGACTCAAATCTCACTCATCGTGTGTTTGAGAAATTGATTTTTTTATAACCCTATGCATATTTTCATTACATACACCATTGTGTTTTGTGTCACTTGTTTACAGTCTATGTCTCCTACTAATAGGTCAGCTCCTTGGAGGCAGGTACTATATTTTATGCATCTTCATATCTCTAGTGAATTGGATAGTTCTTGGCATTTCAAAGATGACACTACAACGAAGTTCAGGAGTGCTATGACTCCTACCCCACAGAAAGGTGACTTCTTTGTATCCAGAACAAATGATGGGCAGAGAGTCCTGGAAGGGAGTACTGGAAACCTAAAAATGGTTGGGTGAACTTTCTACAGGGAGACACTTTTCCAATGAAGACATACAAATGGTTAACAGACACATGAAAAAATGTTCAAAATCATTAGCCATCAGGGAAATTCAAATCAAAACCACATTGAAATACCACCTTACGCCAGTTAGAATGGCAAAAATGGACAAGGCAGGAAACAACAAATGTTGGAGAGGATGTGGAGAAAGGGGATCCCTCTTACATTGTTGGTGGGAATGCAAGTTGGTACAGCTACTTTGGAAAACAGTGTGGAGGTCCCTTAAAAAGTTAAAAATTGATCTACCCTATGATCCAGCAATTGCATTACGGGGTATTTACCCCAAAGATACAGATGTAGTGAAGAGAAGGGCCATATGCACCCCAATGTTCATAGCAGCATTGTCCACAATAGCTAAATCGTAGAAGGAGCCGAGATGCCCTTCAAGAGATGACTGGATTAAGAAGATGTGGTCCATATATAGAATGGAATATTACTCAGCCATCAAAAAGAACGATTTATCAACATTTGCTGCAACATGGATGGGACTGGAGGAGATAATGCTAAGTGAAATAAGTCAAGCAGAGAAAGACAATTATCGTATGGTTTCACTCATTTATAGAACATAAGTAGGAAGATCAGTAGGAGAAGAAAGGGAGGGGTAAACAGAAGGAGTAATGAACCATGACAGACTATGGACTCTGGGAAACAAAGTGAGGGCTTCAGAGGGGAGGGGGGTGGGGGAACAGGATAGGCTGGTGATGGGTAGTAAGGAGGGCATGTATTGCATGGTGCACTGGGTGTTATACGCAAGTAATGAATCATGGAACTTTACATCAAAACTAGGGATGTAATGTATGGTGACTAACATAACATAATAAAAAATATTAAAAAAAAAAGGTAGAGATAGCAGTGACTCAGGTATTCTGTACCTGTCCCTTAATGCGGCAGTCTTGATTTCACAGTTGCTAAGACAGGGTTGGGGGAATAAAAAGAAAAAGGTGTGGGAAGGGATATCTGGATTGGGTCCCCAAATCACAGTTGTTCAGCACCAGAAAACTTCCTGTCCTCAGAATCCTAGGTTCATAACAGATGGCTGAGAACAGATGGACTGTTGCTAGGAATGGCTCTATTTAGGATATTTATAGCATTGGGCAGGCAATCCAGTTAGCACACCAGTTGGAGTGAACACTAGGCTTAAGCAATATGTCTTTGTGGTGACTTTTCTGCATTCTCCTGCTTTCATCCTCTGTGGGTAATAAGAAACATGAAATAGCCATCAGATTAGGTTTGGACATTGTCTTAGTTTGCTCTGGCTGCCGTAACAGAATATCATAGATTGGGTGACTTAAACAACAGAAATTTATTTTCCCGGGGCGCCTGGGTGGCACAGTCGTTAAGCATCTGCCTTTGGCTCAGGGCGTGATCCCGGCGTTATGGGATCAAGCCCCACATCAGGCTCCTCCACTATGAGCCTGCTTCTTCCTCTCCCACTCCCCCTGCTTGTGTTCCCTCTCTCACTGGCTATCTCTATCTCTGTCAAATAAATAAATAAAATCTTTAAAAAAAAGAAATTTATTTTCCCATAGTTCTGGAGGTTGGAAAGTCCAAGATCAAGGTTCCGGCAAGATTCGGTTTCTGGTGAGAGCTCTCTTCCTGGCTTGCAGTCACCTTTTGGCTATATTGTCAAATGGGAGAGAGATAGAGACAGAGACAGAGACAGAGAAAGATCTAGTGTCTCTTTTTTTTTTTATAAGGGCACAGTTCCACTGGATCAGGGCTCCATCCCTGTAACCGCATTTAACCTTAATTACCTCCTTAAAGGCATTCTGTCTCCAGTACATGTGAATGATCCCCTCCTGACCATTTTATTCTCAGGAAGCCCACAACAAATCTAGCAGACCGTAAATCTAGGTCTGAGGGAGAGAGATCCTGGGCCTTAGATGTTGGGGGTTTTTAAGCTTCTTAATTATTAATTAAGAACCAAACTCTTCCTAGTGAAATTAGGACATAGGCTTTAACAGCAGAACCTTGACTTTCAGCTCCACCCACTATCTCAGCATTTATCAGTTGGGAGAACACTTGGTTTTCTCCGGGTATAATCTTAACCCTTGTGATTATAGCACTACTACTAGGTGGAAACTTGGCTGAGGTCTTGATCCACATGTCAGCTCTCTGCCAGGGTGGACTGCATTAAACCCTGGGTCATAGGCTATCATTGGTGTTCAGAGGCAGCCAGCCAACTTCCTTTCCAGGAGGCCTGCCTACGTGGCATCAGTTAAGTTAATCATCACCTCCCAGTTATCTTCCAAGAAAAATTGATGAAGAACCATCATAACCAAGACATATCTGGGTTAAGTTATTGAGTTCTTCAGGCACCAGAGAGAAAAATTTATCAAATAACTTAAAATGTATGGGTTGATGAAGGGCTAGGGGGTACCCACCAGCCTCAAACATCCCACCACAATATTCAATGCCAGAGCACAATGTAGCAATGCCTACTATCTAAGGTTAAATTTACCTGGAAGTAGTTTATGTGAGAGTAATTTATTTGGGAGTAGAATCCAGGAAGCAGGAATAAAAGATAAAAGAATGAAACAGAATGAAAAAATGGAAGACCAATACAAAAATGTATTATTAAGTCGTTCATTGCTAGGGACAACTGGATGCTCAGTCCCTTGGGACTATCTTAAAAGTATTATGAAATGTGCTTCTAGACCATCCAGAGAAGAGAAGTGGAAAGACCATGGTCCCCTGACTGCCCAGGGATGACATTAACTCCTCTACATGGGTAGGTTGTCCAGGCTTTAGTGGAAGCCTATATCTAAGAAGCCTCACGTAAGAAGCCAGAAGTGCAGCACACATGCCTGAAGCAAGGGACTACAACTCCATGAAGGTGATTGAAACTTACGCAGAGCTGGTTGCCACAGTTGTGGCTGACGTTAAAAGGCAAGGCAGTGAGAATTTGAAGTGGTGCTAAGAGGTTTTGTCTACACCTACAGAGTTCTGATGAAAAGAAAGTATTAGCCTGTCATATAATACTCTTCCAAGGAATTTTGCAAGTATCAAAGGAACAGGCAGGCATTCTCACTTGTGAAGGGGCTCAAGGTCTGTAGCAGCCACAGCACTACTTAGAAAAACTGCTGGCAAAATCAGCCAACAGCAATAACAAAAGGTAAGTGAAAAGCACAGGAATAGAAGTATGCAATGTCAGAAAAAAAGGACTAAGACAAATTTTTGAGAAAAAGAGTGAGCCAAGAGTTTTATGTCTAACGAGCTATTGATCAAGTATAAAGGCGACAGTCAGGCATTTTCATACCTGTGAGAAAGTGGAAGACCACAACTTCAAGCCCTTCTTGGCAAACAAAAACAAAACAAAGGAGAGATGGACTGGAGAATCCAATATTAGAGGTGCTGTAGTAAAAGCACTGGTCATGAGCATTGCATTAATTTAAACATGAGTTTAGTTCTATTATCAAATGAAGTGATATTAAAATTTTTGAGTAAATGAAAATAATAACAAAATCTGGAGGTGACAAGTATTGGAAGAGTGTTAAATGTGTTGTTTTCATACCTCTAGCAGGGAAGCATGAGCTTAAACATGCAAGTCCAGCTCCTAGTTTCCATCATCTTTTGTTCTTAACCCATTTCTTTGCTTTCCTTTGAGGCACATCAGATAGGTTTGTATATTCTGTCCTCAATTCTTTTCTTTCCATTCTTTCTTAAACCTTCTCCACTCGGGCTTTTGCCACCAAGCAGAGTTCTACCTTGCTCTTGGTGAAGACCCACATGCTGTTGAACCTGATGGTCAACTCACAGACCACACCTTACTTGACCTATTGGCAGTATTGGACACAGTTGATCACTTTTTCCTCTTTCCAGACTCTTGACTCTCTTGGTGTTCTCCCTCACACATCCCTCCTTCTTTGGTCTTCATTACTCATTGCTACTCTCTCTGCAGCCTCTGGATATTGGAATGCCCAGGGTTTAGTGGTTGGACTCCTTTCCCTTTCTACACTCATTCCCTTAAAGATCTCATCAAGCCTATTGACTTTAAATACCAACTACATTCCAACCTCCAAAACTTTCATGTCCAACTGCCTTCTCAATATTTCTCACTAGAAATCCAATAGGAATCTTAATTCAACATGTCCAAAACTGAATCCATGACCTTCTTCCAGAGCCTGCTCTACCTTCAGCCTTTCTCATTCCAGTCGACGGCAGCTCTGTATTTGCCGTTTCTCAGGTCAAAACGCTGGGATTATCCTTGAATCCTTCCCCCCGCCCCAGCCATAACTCTAAATACAATCCATAAAGAATTCTGTTTAGCTAAAAAAAAAAAAAAGCTTTAAAACACAACCTAAATTCAATCACTTCTGACCACCCTCTACTGCTGCTACCCTATTCTGATCCATCATCTCTCTCCTGGATCACTGCACTAGCCTCCAAACTACATTCTCAGCAAAGCAGCCAAATTGTTTTAAAATAGAAGTCAAATGATTTGTCCACTTAAAATCCTTCAAAGTTCCTCATTGCTTCAGAGTAAAGGCAGAAGTCTTTATAATGCTCTATAAAGCCTTAAACCATGGGTCTGCAAGCTATTGTCTGAGGGCCAAATGTGACCGATTGCTTATTTTTGTACAGTAGCCTGGGAGCTAAGAATGATTTTTACATTTTTAAATGGGTGGAAAAAAACCAAAAAGGACATTTAGTGACACATGAAAATTATACAAAATTCAAATTTCAGCATCCATAAATAACATTTTATTGGAATACAGCCATACATAGTCATTTATGCATTGTCTCTGGCTGCTTTCACCACTACGACAACAGCAGGGGTGAGTGGTTGCAGTGAGACCATATGGCCCACAAACCCTAAAATGTTTACTAACTGGCCCGTTACAGAAAAAGTTTGCCAACTGATGCTTTAAACAATCTGCTCTCTCCTGACCACATCTCTTATGACTTCCCCCACAATTCTCTGCCTTTGCTCCCTTTTCTCCAACCAGACTGGTCTCCTTCATTTAATACATCAGGAATTTTTCCTTAGGGTCTTTGTACGGATCTTTCCTCCGCAACATTGTCCCCAAGATAACCACAAGACTAATATCTTTATTCCTTTATACACTTGCTCAGGTAATTTGTGAGCACTGTATAAAATGGAAATAGGGGACCCCACGTTCAAAAATGATTAATAATCCAACATGTCAACAACAGAGCATTAATGCACATACATAGGTCACACGCTTAAGAAACGGGCTGACCGCCCCTTTTCAAACAGAGACCCCTCCCCTGGAAGCCTCGAGCTCCTCTCCTCTCCATTTTTTATAACACGTTTCAGCATCCAACATACTATATGGTTTATGCATTTGTTATATTTATTAATATCTGTCTTCCTGGTTAAAATGTAAGCTCCATGTGGACAGGAATCTTTCTCTCTTTCCTTCATTTCTGTATTCCAATACATAGAATTGTGCCTGGAATATAGTAAGTACTCAGTAAGTAAGTGTAATAAATTTTATTGAAAAAAGTGTATGAAATTCAGCAATTACCGTGTTCTTATTTTAAACTCAAATAAAATAAAATATTTTATTAAAAAGAATATTTCTACTTGTGATTTACAAAATTATTTCTGTCTGGCCATCTCTTCTTTCACTTGTACAAATAATGGCTGATAGGTACATAATATCAGTAAGTACTAAGAAATATAGTTGATAGAATTAACCTTCTAGGGAACTGCTGTTTTTGTTTTGTAATTGTGTAGTATTTTCAACTCCCAATTTATGTACATGTATTTTTTTGACAAAAACTAAAAGTTCGATTTAAAAAAAGATAAAGGCTGAGAATTGAAAAAAGTAGTGTGAGTCCTCAGATTGAAAGTGAGCATTTAGTATCAAGCAGAAGGGGAAAAAAAATAAAACCACACCTAAACATAAACGTAAAAATAAACTAAAATAGTGAAACTGTGGAACTTCAATGAAGAGAAATGGTAAAATCTTAAAAACAAAAACAAAAACCCTATGGCTAACATCATACTCAACTGTGAAAAGCTGAAAGCTTTCCTGGTAAGATCAGGAATAAGGCAAGGATTCCCCCTTTTGTCACTTCTATTCAACATAGTACTGGAAGTCCTAGCCGGAGACATTAAACAAGACAAAAAAGTAAAATTCTTCACAGAAACACACACGCGCACACACACACACACACACACACACACAAACACAAAAAACCAATCACCAGAATGAAAAGCCAATCTATGGAATGAGAAAAAAAATATTTGCAAACCATAAATTGGGGTTAATGTCCAAAATATATAAAGAACTCCTATAACTCAATAACAAAAAAACCCAAACAATCCAACTTAAAAATAGACAAAAAATGTTCAAAGAAGACATCTAAAGAGTCAAAAGGTACATGAAAAGATGCTCAGCATAATCAGGGAAATGTAAATCAAAACCATAATGAGATATCACCTCACACCTGTTAGAATGACTATCATCAAGAAGAGAAAAGATGACAAGTATTGGCGAGGATGTGGAGAAAAGCCCTTGTGCACCGTTGGTGGGAATGTAAATTGGCTCAGCCACAGTGGAAAACAGTAAGGAGATTCCTCAAAAACTTAAAAATAGAACCACGAGCAATCCCACTTCTGGGTCTGTATCCAAAGGAAATGAAAACAGGATATTGAAAAGATATCTGCACTCCTATGCTATTGCAGCATTATTCACAATAGCCAAAATAATGGGAACAACCTAAGTGTCCATTAACAGATGAATGGATGAAGATGTGTGTATATACACACACACACACACGCAACATACACAATATACACAAATACACACACACACACAAAATGGAAAATTATTCAGTCACGAGAAAAAAAGAAATCCTGCCATTTGTGACAACATGGATGGATCTTGAGGATATTATGCTAAGTGAAATAAGTCACAAAAAGACAAATGGTGCATGATTTCACTTAAACGAGGTACCTGAAGTAGTCAAACTCTTTGAAACAGAAATTAGAATGGTGGTTGCCAGGGGTGGGGGGTGAAGGAAAAGGGGCAGTTGCTGTTCAATGGGTATAGTCTTTCAAGATGAAAGTTCTGGAGATCTGTTGTACAATAATGTGATTATAGTTAACCCTACTGAACTGTACACTTAAAAATGGTTAAGATGATCAATTTTATGCTACATGCTTTTTAAAAAATTAAGAACACTATTAATACAACCTCCAGTTTTTAAAAGTTATTTAAGTTCATATTTTAACTTTATTTTGGATAATAAATTTTGTTTGGGTTCAGTTTAAGAAAGCCTTCTAAACAAAGTCTCTGAACAGCAGGCAGACTAAAGATGAGTGTCTCTTGAACAAGTGACATACAGAGGAGATGGGGACAAGTCATCACTCACCGGGACAACTGGAGGATCTCATAGCCAGACCAGATGTTGGAAATGCCAGCAATTACTGTGGCAGTAATCGTCAGTCTGGGCTTGTTGATCTGCTTGGCCTCCTGTTCAAAAGCTTCCCATGTTTCCTATACACAAGTAGGAGAAAGTCTACGAATATCAAGTCTGAGTTGACTTCCATGACACCTCTTTGAATTGAATTAATCTTTCCCATTTTTCATTCTTCAGCATCCTCACTGGAATAGGGTCCTTCATCTCCAACTGAGATCGTAAGGAGTTAGGTTTTCAGTATAGCCTCAGTGATTTTTTACAGGAGACTGGTTGTAGGCTTTCCGATCAAAATGATATAGAACATGGCTCAGCTGCACCAGGATCGTGGTGAGATGCTTGTCCTGAGGAGGGGTCCCATGAGAGCCAGGGTACTCCCAGTCAAAGTCTAGCCTGTTAAACTCAGACTGAAGCAGGAATTTGATGACTGAGGCAATGAACGTCTGGCAGTTCTCAGAAGTGGAAACCATGGCCGTGAAGCTGAGGGAAACCCAAAGAAGGCAGGGTGGGGGAACTCCTTGATGGTTCCAACACCTCGTCGTAAAATCAGTGTAGGAAGTCATTTCAAAAAGCAATTCTAAAGTTCTAGCCACCAAAAGCCAGGAGAGTTTTCAGTTGACTGTTTCTGAGGGAAAAAAAGCAAAGATTTTTGGTCAGAACAAATGGAAAGGTCATTCATTTCAACAGTAGTTGTTACCGGGATTGAGAAGCCAGAAGTCTGATGCAGCCTCTCATACTGGTTTTCTTCACTCTCATCCTTATTCCTAAATTGTGAGAATGGTTAGAGTAGGTGGCCTGAGGTTGGTATGTTTCAATGTCTCTATGGTTCTAATTACTCCCCTTGGAGTAAAGCCCCTGACTGAGGACACTGAGTGCTTCATCAGTGCCAGCTTTAGGTGGATTCCAAGAGGAAGGTTATTTTCATCGGAGTCCACAAGTACTTGGACTTTGCTAAATATCCTTGGCAACTGAGCTGGACTTTAATTGACAACCACCTCTTGTTAGCCAGCCATTCCTCTTAACGTGAGGGCCACCACTGACCTGGAAATAATAAGAAAGCTTGGAACTTAACTGTGTGCTGCTTGTTGGCCCATTTGGAATTGCAGCCTAGAGGCTGCTCTGAAAGGTTTTGCTCAAACTGCTCTTGAAGGTTAAAAGATTTTGATCCTTGGTCCTTTTATTATTTACTCATTTTCAGGTCATTGAAAGCTTGATAGAGTCACACAATGCACTCACAGACAGTGATCTCATCCCACATCTCAGCAAAGGCTTAGATCAGGTGAGTACAGAGGCAGGGGTTGATACCCACAGTCTTGAAGTGCGCAGGCCTGGCCGATACTGGGCCCAGTTGGTGAAGTAGTATCAGCTGGTAGGCAGAGCCTATTATCTTAAGGGTGAGAAACTGTTGCATAAAAAAGCTCCCCCCGAGAGTCATAAGGAGCTTCAGAAACCACAGATTCCCAGATAGCTTTCCTGTTTAATTCTCAAAGGGAGGGGAAGATCTGCATGAGAACCTTGTGTATTGCAACAAATCCATAATTAGCAGGCAGTTCAGGAAGAGACCTCTTAGAGGTAGCTCTGTCCCTCCAAGAGAGAATTAAAGAACCTTAGAAATCAGTGCCTTAAGCCTGAAATGAAACCTTATAGCTAGTAAACTTTGATTTAGATGTATTCTAGCCTCTTCTACATGCTAATAATAGCAATTACTAATGCTTACTCTGCACTTGTTATATACCAAGCATTGTTCTGAGTAATTTACTTAAATTCACTCATTAATTCTCACCAAAACCCCATGAGGTAAGTCCTATCATTACTTCCATCTTATTCACTTATAAACTAAAACACTGAAAGGATAATGGTAGGAGTCTATTTAGCACTTAAAGCTGTCTCCCTGAGTAATAATTTCACCCAGGGGGAAATGAACCATCCACTAGCAGTCCAGAGTCCTGGCTCCTGGCTTGGATTCTGCTATGAACTCTCTATATTTCCTAGGACAAATCATACAACTCACCTCTGTCTTAGTTAACTGGTCTGTGAGATTAGGTATTAACGCTTTTCCTGTTCACCTCTCAGAGAAGAGTTGTTTCAAAAAGATCCAGTAAGATGAAGATTTGAAAATGCTTCAACAGAGCCAAAGACACCATGTGCATGGCTTCTCCATATTATTTTTAATTGTTAACATTCATTTTTTAAGACCACTACCAGTTGGTTTCAGCTTTGGGACTTTTAGGTCCATGATCCCAATCCTGTAAATTTGGTTAGGGAATTTCAAACTCTCTTAAAAAATTAATATTCCGTGTTTGAAGTAGAAAGACAAAGGGCCAGGCTGAATTTCCCAATTATGAAGACAAAAACAAACAATATGGTGACCCATCCCAAAATGCATACCTATGCCAGCTGCAAGCACGAGGAGCAGATCTTAAAGCAACAGAGAGAATAATGAGCTAGAGGAAGAGCAGCCTTTGTAAACTAGTGCTTCACTTGTCGTAAGAAAATTTCCTCTTTTACTCTTTGAGTCTTTTTAATACTCTCTGTAGACTCCCAACCTACCGAGGCTGATAAACTTCAGGGTTTCCTCTGTAAGCCCACTCCCCTTTGCTCCCACTCACAAGACCATTAAGGTGCCATAGCCTTGAGGCTTGTGAAGGAGGGAGACTGCAGGGTCGTCTCCTATCACTGGGGAAGGCACTATGTCCCCGTACTTTTGCCAAAGGTGATCATCTCAGGCAATTTGTTTGAAAGTTTTAAAGGGGAAAAAAAAAAGAGGGAAGAGTGGCTCACAGGTACAGAGTTGTGGTAGTTCTTCCCAGTGAGAAGGGTGAGGTTGGTTATCTTGACTCAGTGGTAGAGACTACCTCATCCAACCTGCCTTTTAGAGTCTCCTCCTCTCTCATGACTTACCAGATTCTTCTTTATTGTGATTGCTTCTAAAGTAAATGTTGATCTTGGTAGTGCTCAGAAAGCTCAAACCCATTTAAGAACCCGTTATTGGCCAGGAAACCATACTATCTTGATTTCTCTTTATGAAAAAAGATTGGGCGTGAGCCCAGGAACCACACCTGTAAGCTCCATTATGGAGTAGCTTACATAATTCAAAATTGTTTATGTAGTGGGCTATACTCTGTTTGGATAGTGAAGCAACTAATTGACTATTTCACACTTTCTTTGACAGGCAGAAGCATTGACTAAACTTGTATTCATTCATTGTTTGCAGTCATCACTTGCATTCATTCATTGTAAGAAGAAAAGTTCCTCCTTAAGCAAAGGCATACAGGGGTGTAGCCTACTCTGTCTTCTTGCCCCCAAATTCATTACCTCCTTTCCTTCTACTTATTTGCCTGTTCCTATTCTTCCCACTTTGTCCAAGGCTTCTATCCCTGAAGTGGCCCTCGCTTGGTTCCTCCCTGCTCAGGCTCCATCCCACAGTCTTGGCTGCCCCCAACAGAGCATACCTGGCCACCAGAGCCTGAGCCTAATGGGTGACACTTCCCAGGTGGTTATCTCCCCTAGGCCAGCACTCTTCCCATCACTCACATTTCTGTAAGTGGTTTCCAAATTTCTCCTGGTCATTGAGGCTCTCACTGCAATAGTCTTTTTGACTGATCCCTTTCCTCTACTCTTCACAACCCATTGTTCACTGAGATATAGTGGTCTTCCTATTTGGGGCCAGAGTGCCTCCTCTTCTCAGGAAACCTCCATTCCACTCTCCATCACCACTGCTCTTAGAGCATATCATCTGTGATAGTGCACTGTGGCCTCACATTTCCTCATTTCCTTTTAAATCTAGTTGATATATACCCCCAAGTCCCTGGTGGTGGTAGTAGGGACTCTAATGGCTCCCCATTGCCACATAGAGACAGTCCTTTCTCCTCCATCAGTCATCAAGACATGCCACAATTAAGCCTCAACTTACATTTCTAGCCTTGCCTCCTGCTGTGTCCTCAGTATAAATCTTGCACATTAAATTATACCATTCTACACAACCCAAACCACTCATCTTCATGTTTTTGTTGAAGCCATTCCCTCTGTCTAGAATATAGAATGTATTCCTCCTGTACCAACTCCCACTGTCATCTCCCAAATGCTTTCTATCATGACATCTTCCCCAATCATCACCACTGGAAGTGATTGCCTTCTTCATCTCTGCATTTCTGGTATTTTGTTTTACCACTCAGATAACTCATTGCTTATTTTGATGGACCATTTGTAGGAAACAAGTATGTAATTAGTGGAAGGGTCATATAGATTGAGGTTCAGACCCTTTCTGCTACTTCATAAGTGTTGGACATTGGGAAAGTTTCTTAATTTGTTTCTTAATTTGTAAAGGTAGTATGTAAAGGTAGTATGCAGATGCCTACTTTGCAAGGAAGTTCTAAGCATTAAACAAAATACATGTAAAAAATCAAGTGCAATATAAGCACCCCCCAAAATGATAATTTTAATCGTAGAATACTGCATATGTGCCTTATCCCCCCTCTGCTCAAGAACACGAATCAAACCAATGTTGATTCTCATTTCACACCTAAATTCTATTTCCTGTGCAAAATAAGCCCCCAAATAAACATTGAACAGCAAATGAATTAATTTTAATAGGAGTAACTATTGTGAGTATTTTATATACAAGAACAGGCTAGTATAGGGCATCTTTCTGGGTGGGGTATTCTGATCTCTTACAAGTCATACCTTGTAGAAAACTGTCTAGACACACTGTCTGCCTTGGTGCAAGCACTAGGAATTGCAAGATGAACTTCAGTTGAATATTGCAGTCTGAGAAGGGCTGCCATAAAACTTGTAGCCATGAAAGTGAGGCACTGAGGCAGTGTATACACCTGGAGGAAAGGTAAGTGTGGTTTCTCTCATATTGTACTCCAGCTCTCCTAGCTCAGCATTATTCTGTGTGGTGTTTCTCCAGTTGTGTTTCAGAATGTTCAAGGTGTGCCTTTCCCTTAAAAGTAAAATGGGTGAGCTAGGGAGCACTAACAGCATAGCATATGGGGGGCTTTGTTGGTGCCTGTGGGTCTGGACTGAGTCCTACCTCTGATTTATTTTGGGTTCCCAATCTGTTGAATGGCATTGCAGTCCTGACCCTCCCAGATCTTATCACTCTCAGGTGAGTTCAAGAAAGTTCACAATCATTGTGCTAGTTCACGGGTGAGCTGCTTTCTTTGAAAGTCTTCCCAACCTGTTGTGGGTTCCAGGAAAGCCCTAGAGAGCTATTAGTATTCCTTTGTCTGACCTCTCTATCAATGGTAAGAGCAGAACCCAGCCTATAATTCCAGGGCAGTGCCTTGGAATTACCCTTCAAAGAACTCTAAGAACCAGGATCACAGCAGTAATAGCGGTAGGGTGAGGGAGGAGGGCAAGAGTCAGATACAACCTTTAACCCAAGTCCAATGTGTAATTGCTGAGAAAGCGTCCTAGACTTGGCAGTCAGGAGATGTCTAGTGTGATCTCTGCCATTAACGTGCTGAAGGCCTTGGGGGGGAGTCACATAATCTCTCTGGCTTCCTGTCTCATGTATGTGTAGCAAATGGTTTCGCTGGTCCCTTCCAGAAACAAATTAACATAGTCTCACTCTGTACCTCTTTCCTTTTGCCTTTGCTTGGTGCTAGAATATCTAACCCTTTCGAATAGCATAAATGTACAGATTCTCAAATCCCCCATGTACTTTTTGCTAGAATTTATTTGCCTGAAAACTAGCCTGCAATCTGAAGATTTTTCTTCCTTGCTTTCCTTTTCATAATTGTTATTCCCTCCAAAGAGGAGAGAAAACAGAATGTAAAACATCTGGGTCAAAAACATTGTAGATTTAGCTCTTTCTCTTCGGTGAGGCAGTCAATCAGCAGATGTAGAGATGGAGACCTTTGTGAGACTTTGATGGGCAAGACCACACCCTTGAGGCTGAGCCCAGTGACATCACTGAGAATGTCAAAGCCAAAATTCAAGACAGGGAGGTCATTCCACTTAGCCAGTGGCATCTGATTTTTGTCACTAAACAGCTAGAGAATAGCCACACTCAGGCTACAATATCCAAAAAAAATCCACCTTGCTCTTGGTGTTTCACCTATCAGGTGGCATTATTAAGCCTGCCCAGAAAGGCAACTTGAACAAGACGGTCTGTCCCAAGTGTTTTCCTTGCCTGTACCCCCACACTCTCACATATTATAAGCCACACCAACAACCTGTACCTACAAGGGTGGCCTCCTGCACAAGCTCTATGACCCTGGGGTCTTAAAAAAAAAGGATTATAGATTTAAACCTGAATATACCAGTAATTGCATTAAATGTAAATAAGCTAAACACTCTAGGTATATATCAAAGATTTCCAATCTGTTTTTTCATTTTAAAAATGTTTAAGTGATGCTTTTAAGAGACATACCACAAAGATACAGAAAGGTCTGAAGTAGAAGTTTGGAAAAAGTGTACCATGCAAACGTTAACCAAAGAAAGCTGGTATAGCATACTGATATATCAGACAAAGCAGACTTTAAGATAAGAAGCATGCCTAGAAATAAAGAAGGACATTTGGTAATAATAAGTTGATCCAACAAGATACAGCAATTCATAATCTTTATAATACATAAATTGACAGAACTGAAGGTTTACTATCATAGTAGGAAATTTTAAAGAACCTCTCAGGTAAGTGTCTAGATCTGAGCAAATGATTAATTTTAATTGACATCCATAAAACACTATATCCACAGTTGCACAACCACATCCTTTTCAAGTGCACATGAAGGAGTTAAAGGGAGTCAGGGGCCCTTGTTTCCAGAGAGCTCTCATAACTGAAAGCACACATGAAGAAGAAATAGTCTAATGAAGAGACATTAGACTCTTAGGCAGGTGGGACTCATAGGTGTGTACCCAGAATGCTGAGCGCATGACCATAGAAATTCACAGATGGGGAACAAGGCAGGAGGTATTAAAAGAAGGCATTCTTCCAATAAAAGGTGAGTCACAAATTGGAAGGAGGAAAAGGAGGAGGAGCAACTCCATCTTCTACAACCTTCTGGTTTCATACTGTACTCACAGTAAATACCATGGGAATGCACCTGTATCACCCTATCCATTCAATAATGTTCATTCACGTGTTTGATAATGATTTAATGGGTGCCTGCCTTGTGTCAGGTACCACGGGGGTGCTGAGCTGTACAAGAAAACAAGACACAGGGGCTCACTGTCATCAGTGCAGACAGATACATAAGTGGAGAATTAAGTGCTACAGGACAAGTGAGAACAGAATAACTATTAGAGCCAAATAAAAAGGAGTCTGGCTTGAGGAGTGGGCAACTATGCCTCTGTATGTAAAGATTCAAAAAAAAAAAAACAACAAAACAAAACCCAAAACAAAACAAATGAAACAAAACAAAGCAAAACAAAAAAAACAGGTCAGAGGGAGGTGGAGAGAATCAAGAAAACATTTTTGGAGAACATTGTTTTTAGAATATCCAGCATTTGGTACAGAGATATAGTAAAGATGGGGAGAGACAGGGGGGCAAGGGAAGCCCAGCGAAATGGTAATGCAAAAATTCACCCCTGAAAAGAATAAAGCAGCTCTGTGATGCTGGTGAGATGGAGAGGTGTCTGAGAAAGTGAAGGAAAGTAAGGTACCAAAAAGGATGCTTCTGTACATAGGAAATATAAAAGACAGATGATAATGGATTATTCTGGACAATGGGATTATGGGACAAGCGTGGAGCATTATAAAAATGGCCACAGGGCTTTTGAACTCTTTGCACCAGGAGATAGAGATGCTCACCCCACCCTTTGAATCTGAGCTGGCCTTGTGATTTGCTTCGATTAATTGAATGCAGCTGGTGTGACACTGCGTTCTGGGCTGAGTCCTGAACAGGCCATGAAACTTTGGCTCTCACGGTCTTAGAATACCGAGACTGCCACGTGAGTGGGGCTAGCCTGAGGGAAGATGAGAAACATGTGGCCAGTCGTGGTCACGGCCCTAGCTGACAGCCGGGCAACTCCCAGAAGCCCATCTCCTTGACTGCAGCTGACCATAGATGGGTGAGTGAGCCCAGCCAAGACCAGTCGAAGTACCCAGCTCAACCCAGCCCAAAGTGCTTACCCACAGAATTGTGAACAAAATTAATTGCTGCTGGCTTTTTAAAATTTAAATTTAATTTTTAAAATTGTGGTAAAAAACATACAAAATTCACCCTCTTAACCATTTTTAAGTGTACTATTCAGTAGTGTTTTCTATAATCACATTGTCATATAACAGATCTCTAGAACTTTTTCATCTTGCCAAACTGAAACTCTGTATTACCCATTGAACGACTTCCCAGCCCTTCTCCCCACAGCCTTTGGCAACCACCATTCTACTTTCTGTGTCTGTGCTTTTGACTATTCTAGATACCTCGTGTAAGTGGAATCATACAGTATTTGCATTATTACAACCGGCTTATTTCACTCAGCATAATGTCCTCCAGGTTCACCCATGTTGTAGCATGGGAAATTGTGGCTTTTAAGGCACTGTATTTTGGGTGGTATATGATGCAGCCAAAGCTAACATAAAAAGGGTGGTCTCGGGGGTGCCTGGGTGGCTCAGTCGTTGGGCGTCTGCCATCAGCTCAGGGCGTGATCCCGGAGTCCTGGGATTGAGCCCCACATCAGGCTCCTTCTCTGGGAGCCTGCTTCTTCCTCTCCCACTCCCCCTGCCTGTGTTCCCTCTCTCACTGGCTGTCTCTCTGTCAAATAAATAAATTTTAAAAAATCTAAAAAAAAAAAAAGGGGTGGTCTCAAAGAACCGGATTCATTAAGTCTGGGGTAAGGACTTGAAATCAGGTGAAAATACTGGTTCAGATATTAGTTGGAGTAAAAAGCAAGAGGAAAGTCTTCAGAGCCAAACCCCAGTCCATACAGGGAGGCTGAGGGACCAGGGTAAGGCCCCTGAGCTTTTCCTCCTAGCCAGCGTTCCCTCGACTGCCCTTCAGAATGACATCAATGGGTGTTGTGTTCATGATGAAAAGCTAATTGATGATGATTGATTGATTGATGATGTTGAAGAAATGCTAGATAGGAGAAGCGGCTCTTGGAAAATCCCTATTATCATTATAGTAAAAGGCCCGGTGCCCTCTATGCTTATTTCCCAAATGTGTTAATTTATGGAATTTTTTTCAAGTTTGTTACATTACCGTCCTACAGAACACACCAAGAAGGGGCTAACTATAGACAGTGTTTCCAAATTACTAACTATAGCATCCTTTTGTCATGCATATTTATCGATATCCTAGAGTATATAGTTTAAGAAACATTGTAGCTCTGTTCCATAGAAATATATTGGGAGCCACATATGTAACTCTAATTTTTTTAATGTTTTTTTATTATATTATGTTAGTCACCATACAGTACATCCCCGGTTTCCGATGTAAAGTGCGATGATTCATTAGTTGCGTATAAACCCACTGCACCATGCAATACGTGCCCTCCTTACTACCCATCACCAATCTATCCCATTCCCCCACCCCCTCCCCTCTGAAGCCCTCAGTTTGTTTCTCAGAGTCCATAGTCTCTCATGTAACTCTAATTTTTTTAATTGCCACCTTTAGAAAAGTAAAAAGAAACTGGTGAAATTAATTTAATATGTTTTAATCTAATTTATCTATACTATTATCATTTCATCATGGGGCTGCTCTACTTATATAATTTATATGTTGTTGAGATGTTTTACTGTTCTTCCCTTTAGTTAGTCTTCAAAATTTGGGGTGTATTTCATGCTTAGATACACATCTCAGTTTGGACTAGCCAAGTTTCACGTGTTCAGTAACCGTCTGTGACTAGTGGCTACTGGATTGCACAGCCCTGCTCAGAGAGCCCAGCAGAGAACTCAGATATGGCTTTTCTGTTACAGGTTTCTCATAGGTTTGCTTTAATTGGTTGCAGTTTGGACTTAGGCCCTCCCTTTCTTCTGAGGGATGCTATAGGGAGCATCCAAATATAAAATAGTCTTCGCGTTATTGTAAGCGTGTTCATCCTAACATTATACAGTGTTCTCTCTATAAATATCCTGGGGGAAGTATATTTCTGCTCCTAGAATCTAAAATAGTTTTAATTGTCTTGTTGGTTTTTTTCTGATTTTCTGGACATTATAAATTGTGTAACTCATTTCCTATCTTTCATTAGCTACCAGAAATACAGAATTAAATTTGTGGCCCACACTTAGCTTGAATATAGGATAGCATTTCCCCAAATGTGTGTAGTCTATTGCTAGCTTGCAAAACAGTAATGTTAGAACCTATTTTGTGAAATGCCTCAGCTGATGGAGCAGCCACCTGTCACATCCAAATGATAAATCTTTAAAAAAACTGGAGTGAAGGAGTGAGAAAGTAGAGACAGCGGAATAAGAGTGGAGCAAGTGTCAGTGAGGTGGAAAAGTGGGGCAAAGTCTGGGTACCTGGTCTGCCTCCCATCTGGGCACTCGGAACTTTTGACCAGGAGGTTTTAAAAGCCCAGGGCATCGCCCACTTGCCCCATGTTCCTGGGGATGGTGGTGACTGCCCCTGGCTACACCGTGGTGACCCACTCGGGCTGGCGGGAAGGGAACCTCAGGAGCCGCGCCCAGTGGCCTGAAGAGTCCTTAGAACCACAGACAGCAGGCCGTAGGTGCCAGAGGGCGTCTGCACTTCCCTGGTGAGGTTCCTGGGCAGGACCTGACGCTCCATCCCGCCGGCTGGAGGCGCAGTATTTCCCTTGGACTCTGGCCAGCATTTGTTTTGCTTGAGTCAACTCAGGGATGTTGGATGCTCCTACAGAGGATTTGAAAACCTCTCGACAACCTTTGGCAATAGATCACCCAGCCAGCAGGTGGATGAAGGGCGCAGGTGGCTGCGAGAACTGTGAGATGCGAGAGGCGTTGATCACCAACACCTCCAATGCGCTGAGTGTCACTTTACCGTTAATCACCTCCTTAAGGGACAGCGATGGGGATTTCCTCACTGGGCGCACCCCACCCTGTCGCGTTCTATCTCAACCCGCCTTGCCAGCATGCCAGCTTCCTGCGGCCACTTCATCTCTATCCCCTCAGCTCAGCGCTCCTCCACCCGGCCATCCCTCGAGGAGGTGTGGGGTGGCGGGGCTCCGCCACCTGCGGGAGGGAAGGGGTGGAAGAGGCTGCCAGCGGAGAGAAAGGAACGCCTAGTGCCAGCAAGTGCGCTCTCCCGGCACGCCGCTAGGGGTCGCTCTGGCTGAGCTCCCGCTGGGGGGAAAGGACGTTGGGGCGGGGGACCATGGCTGTTGCTGCCCGGCTCTGGGCGGATCGTTCAGCGCGCGCCGGGCGGATGCGGAGGGCTGGCTCCCCGCAGGATGGCACCGAGAGGGGGTCGTCACTCGCGGGCGATGCTCGATTGTCCCCGCGCCGCTTGCGGGGTCCGTGCCCCGAAGTGGGCGACCAGACAGGGGTCAGCATTATGGCTCCAGGATCTGGGTGGGGAGCACTGAAGTCTATGGGTCTGCCTCCCATCTGGGCACTCGGAACTTTTGACCAGGAGTTTTAACTGGTTAATTCCAGGGGATGTAATAAATGTTGGAAACTGGTGCAGAGTCTATTCTCTCTCTCTCTCTCTCTCTCTCACTCACACACACACACACACACACACACACACACACACACACACACACTCCTCCTCCCATACCTTTCCAAGATATGAAAACCAGGAGAAAGAAAAACAAAGCAAAAAGATGATTAGTGACCCACCAACATTTGTTTCTTTCATTTCAGCACCACAGATACAAGAGGCTCAGAATTTCATTTGAAGAAAAGAGCGAGGGCTTTGGAGACAGATTCTCGGTTCATGCACACCTTGTGACTTTCCTTATTTCTAAGATGGGGTAATGACACCACTCTCACAGAGTATTATGAGGATTAAATGAGACCTTTTGCATGGATGGGGCATCCTTCATATGGCAGGGGATTCTAGATCTCTTAGAAAGGAGTGGATGTATTGTACTATCTTCTATCAAGAGGAAACGCGTCTAATCAAGGCAATCTGAGAGGCAGCAGATTATGTTTGTAGTATGCATGCCAATGTCTGTACATTTCATGTATGAATGTATTCCATCATTCATTCATTCATTCATTCATTCATTCATTCATGTCACAAGTATTTATTGAGCACCTCATCCATGCACAGTCATATGCTTGGAAACTTAGAAAGGTGCCTGCTCGTATGAAATGCAGATTCTATATGAGGAGAGATAAATAAAGACAAGTAAAATCCAAAATAAAATAATTTAAGATGTGTAGGAAGTATGAAAAAAGTCAGCTGACAATGAAATCAAGAATGTCTGGGGTACTGAGAGTAGGGAAAAGAGGGTGGTCAGAGAGGACCTTTCTGAGGCAGTGTCGTTGGACTGAGAACTGAAGAATATAAAGGAGAGTCACTTGGTGAGAGGGAAAGACAGTTCAGGCTGAGAAAAGAGAAGGGCAAAAGTCCCTGCCCCTCAAACTGGTGTAGTCCCTCTCACCCCTCTCACCTCTCACTCTTGTGACATGCACAGTTCTGACTACCTAGTTCCAGAAGCCTGAAATTTGCCCTCTTGCCCATGTGTTGCATCTTGGGTGCTAGAATATTACTGGCCACTTGTATCAATGGGTATGATGTTCTTATCTGGGTTCTCTTTTATTCTTTCTGGTATTCAAAATTAAAGTCTCCTCCTTTGAACTTCATTCTCATTTTTCTAGCCAGACGATACTACTACAGAGTCCTAGGAATGCACCTTCTTAATATTTTCATGGACATGGCACTTAAAAATTTATGGAATAAGTAAATTTTAACATCTAACTGTCATACCCTTTCGAGGCTGGAGTATGGCTATGCAAGGCTGGATAGAAAAAGATCTTTAAGATTGGGGTAATTCATTTGATCCTAAGGATCTGGGGTCCCAGGGTTCCTTAAGCGTATGTGATAGTGACTTGCTAATTATAAAAGCTACTATTAGTTTCTGATTTCTACTTTAAATGGTAAAATCAGAATTTCCAGAAGAGGCATATAGTCTGAGACGTTTTTGTTTCAATGGCAGTCTTATCGATAGTTGTTTATTGATGATATGCTGCAGTGGTGGTCCAAGAACCAGTTCTCATAAATATGCATCAATATCGTGAGTGAAGGAAAAGCAAATTAACTTCCTGTGCTAGCGGAAGACTCTAAATGTGATGTGGAGAATGGCGTCAGAGAACCGAATTGCACTTCAAATAACCATGAGAGGTTTATTCAACAGTGAAAATGAATGATCCAAAGTTTATTCTCTTATGTGCCCCTTAGAGTATCCAACAGAAGTAATGTGAATTTTTAAAAAGTGCCTGGAAGTTAATTAAAGATGAGAAAAACAGAAAATGTAAAGACCTTTTACCTACCCGCTTCCAGGCTCCCTCCTTGACCCAGAATGACAGATTAGCCCCCTCCCCAGACACCTGACAGCAAGTGATGGGAGTACAGCGCTGTGTATCTCACACTTTTGATCTTTTTGGAGGCAAGAATAGATGGTAAGAATATACCAACAAGAAAGTAAGAGCAATACAACAGGGTTTCATGGGTGAGTGTTTGCAGTCTGGGAAAAACTGTCACTTTTTAAAGATGCATCTGTACAAGTAACACCTTCAGATGAACTACTAAAGGTTTTAGGGGGCCAGGTAGGGGTTTTTAGGCTCATCTGTGGATCTCGAACATCCGAGGCTGTCATGAAACACAGAGCTAAAAGTGAAGCTCAACTTCATCACGTGGATAAGCCCTCAAAATCGTGCTTGTGTTTCCTTTCTCTAAAATAAAATTCTCTTTGTTCTACTGATCTCATTGCACCCATTCCTTTAACACTGAGCTCCTCACTGTCATATGGGAAGACAGGATCATAGAAATGATTAGAAAATAAATATCTATATTATTCTTTCCTTTCTTGAGACTAGACCATGGGGAATTAAAACGACATGGCGATAAAAACGAAATCCATATTTATTTGAGTTATCAGAAAGAACGTTACATATTTTAGTTTGAGTTTGTAAGTAAGGTAGCTCTATCTCCATTTTCAATCATTATTCATTCATTCATTAATAATTACTAAACACTTAATAGTGTGCCAGGCATTGTGCTAAATCCTGAAGATTCAGCAGTGAGCAAGATAAACACATTCTTCTTAGAGATTATCATTGAGTGAGGGAGACAGAAAATTAAACAAGCATTGAAAATAGAATAATAAATGTTGTGATAGAGAAATACATTTTTCTTTAAGCAGGGTCAGGGGTGGGGTCAAGGAGTGTTCCCTGAAGAAGAATGTTCAACTTGACCTTTAAAGGATCAAAAGAAATGAGCAGGAGAAAAGGGAGGGATGTGAGAACATGGCATAATTTAAATGAGTGAAAGGTGATGTGCTGTGTGTGTGTGCATACACGTGTATGTGCATGTACATGTGTGTGCACATGTGTGTGTGTGTTTATATACACCGCTGCAAATATTTCTGGGACTTCAAAAGCAACAATTGTTAGGGACCTCCATTTAACAGGGACGAATCTGCTTAGAAAAAATAGTGTATATGCTTTGTTGTTTAAATGATTATTTTCTGGGACACTGGCTTTTTTTTTTAAACCTTGACCTACAGTAAGATGTACACTTACTTCATGACTAAGTACACATATATATGAAATAAATGTTTTATAAAACAATACCTACCTCATTGAAGTGTAAGGTACTCATACTTTCTAATCTTTTTCTTATGATAATGATATGTAACAGAATACACACTATGTGAACCATTTTTAAGTGCACAGTTCAGTAATATTACATACCTTTACATTATTGTGTAAGCACTGCCGCAATCCACTTCTAGAACTTTTTTCATCTTTCCGAGCTGAAACATTGTACCCATGGAAGAGTAGCTCCCACATCCCCATCGCCGAGACCCTGGCAACTACCCTTCTACTTTCTATCTCTGTGAACTTGGCTGCTGAAGTACCTCATGCAAGTGGAATCATACAGTAGTTGTCCTTCTGTGAATGGCTCATTTCACATAACACAACGTCTTCAAGGCTCATCTATATTGTAGTTTGTGTGAGAATGTTCTTCCTCTTCAAGTTTTTCTCTAACTTTAAAAATTAGTATTCGAAATGCTTTACATATATAGACTCATTTAAACCTAAGAGCAACTCTATACTTTTTCTATTCTATTCTAAAAATGCAGGTTTAGACCTCCTGGAATTTTCTTGTCCCACCCATGAGTTAAAATTCAAGTTTAAAAATCCCTGATCAATAGTATGTCCTGGAGTGAAGTCTGAATTAAAGTATATGCAAGGCACAGATCCAGGGAAATCATGAGATGAAGAAAAATAAAGGAATGCAAAAGGAACATCTGTGAGGTGGTGTCAGAACTTCTGAGGCTGGGTCCCGGTGAGTGTTGCCAGACCCAGGGCAGAGAGGAGCCTTCCACCTCCCTTCCTGGCGGCACCCTTCCCTTGGACTTTATCTCCAAGTTCTCAAATATTCTGCCACCGGGTGCAGGGTCACGGCTTGCCCAGAGTGTCACACTCAAGCACAGTGGGGGCAGGCAGAGGGCACCAGGAGACATCAAGGGCATTGAGGACGAGGCAGAGGCACGGCGGCAAGCCAGTTCCGAGCCAGCAGAGAGGAGGCAGGCGAGAGCGAGCCAAGGCCAGTGACGTGCCCAGAGCCAGTCAGCTCTCCAAGGCCGCTGGCCCTGCCTGAACCGCAGGAGCGGGAAGCTGACCTGGCGGATTACCTCCTCCCAGACTTGAACTCGGACCAGTTCACCACGGGGCTGAGGGGCACGTGGGGACCAGGAGGCCGTGAAGAAGAGGGCTCAGACTGGGGTTCTGTTCTTACCGCATGACTTTTACAACTCAATTTCCTCGCCTACAAAATCTCTAATACTTAGCAAATGATTCTTAATTAAATGAGCCAGCTTCTCTGGCTCCTGAGAGCTGCCTGGTAAATATTCAGGGATCTTGTGAACTGGCTAACCTGCTCAGCTTGCAGTCAGCGCAACAGCAGCGTTTATACTACGGAAATCGGCACACAGCCCAAATCAGGGCGCCCCTCAAAAATGTATTTTTCTAAAAAATAATATATATGATAGTAAATCAAAAGTTAAAAATCTGAGTAATTATTCTTGTTATATTGCAGTCACTGTGGAAAACATATACTTTCTGTATAGAGGTTCATCAAAAAACTAAAATTAGAAATACCCTATGACCCAGTAATCACACTATTGGGCATTTATTCCCCAAAATACAAAAACACTAATTCGAAGGGATACATGCACCCCTATGTTTATAGCAACATTATTTACAATAGCCCAATTATGGAAGCCCCCCAAGTGTCCATCCATAGATGAATGGATAAAGAAGATATGATGTACATATACAATAGAATATTATTCACCTGTAAAAAAGAATGAAATCTTGCCATTTGCAATGACATGGATGGAGGTAGAGAGTATTATGCAAGTGAAATAAGTCAATCAGTGAAAGACAAAAACCATATGATTTCACTCCTATGTGAAATTTAAGAAACAAAACAGCTGAGCAAAGGAAAAGAGAGAGAAACCAAGAAATGGACTCTTAACTATAGGGAACAAACTGAAGGTTACCAGAGGGGAGGTGAGTCTGGGGATGGGTGAAATAGGGGGTGGGGACTATCACGATGAAAATAAAATAAAATTATTAAAACAACAACAACAAAAATCTGAGTAATTATTCTTGCTATATACTGACAAATTTCATTCCATTTCTTATCCATATTTCTAGTTTAGTATCACTGGTATTTTCTGAAGAGGAGTTTTTCCAGTATGGTTTTAATTTTTTTTTATTTTTTAAATTTTCATTGTATTTTTTAATTTTTTTTAGGTTTTGTTTATTTATTCATGAGAGACAGAGAGAGAGAGAGAGAGAGGGAGGGAGAGGCAGAGAGAGAAGCAGGTTCCCCACAGAGCAGGGAGTTTGATGCAGGACTTGATCCAGGACCCCGGGATCATGACCTGAGCTGAAGGCAGACGCTTAACCGACTGAGCCACCCAGGCGCCCCATCAATTGGTTTTATTATTTTTAATTTTTTTTCATAATATTTCCTGAAATCTTCAAAGTCACTCTTCATAGCTAATCATTTTGAAAATGCTGATACCTTCTGTGTTAGTTTGCTAGGGGTCCCATAACGAAATACCACAGCCTAGGCAGCTTAAACCAGAATTTTACTGCCTCACAGTTCTGGAGGCTAGAAGTCCAAGATCAAGGTGTCTGCAGGATTGGTTTCTTCTGAGGCCTCTCTCCTTGGCTTGTAGACGGCCACCTTCTCCTTGTGTCTTCACATGGTCCCCTGTGTGTGTGACTCAGTCCTAATCTCTTCCTCTTGTAAGGATGCCAGTCAGCCTGGACGAGGGCCCAACCTAATGACCTCATTTTACCAATTACCTCTGTAAAGCTATTGATCTGTTACTCTGTGTATCTAAAAATATTCGAAAATTTGACAATTTTTATTTTTCACAATAGAATATCACAGTTTGTTTTGGACACATCAATGAGTGATTTGTGGTCTCCACCCAATCCCCAGGGCATTTCTGCTTTGTATGTTTTTTTTTAATTTAGAAAAAATATTGTTTTCACATAATGTACTCCACTAATACTTGACTTTATTATTATCACCAAAAAATACTTACAGTGTTGAGCTTTCTCACTGGATTTACAATAGCATTTACAATAAGGTCAGATGTTTTCTCTTTGACAAAATGAACCACCAAAAGCCTTACTTTTATTTCATGACCTGGGTGAAAAAATTTCACCCATTATTACAATTAACTTACCTGCTTTTCTGTTTGAAGCATCTGATGACTTGGCTATAAATTTGATATTACTTAAAGCCTTGTGAATTTGTTCTGTAAACAGAGCTTCACTTTTATACCTGTACAAACACACACACACACACACACACACACACACACACACACTAGAAAAAAAGGAAAAATTAATGTGGCCCAACTGTCACTAGATCTACCTAAATGTAAATTTATGCTTTATGGGATGATATGAAAAACACCTTTGGCAACTACCTTTATTAAGTCACGATCTTGAGGTAAAAATCCCCTTAAAATAATTAGTACTTTTGATGTAGTAGCTGATGCTAAGAGCAGATTTGTTTGGTTTCCACACAGCGTCAGACAGCGCCATGGCAGAGAATAAATGCCAACTAACAGAGGTTATACATTCGTCTCGACTTTCTTGGAAAATGGAAACGGAGTACTGAGTTTTTCATTAAATAAGCATCTTACATTTATTTTCCTTAGCTCATTGTTGACAAAAGCATTTCCTTGCAAAATAAAATGTGTTTTCAAACAATAAAATAAATAAGTGGCCGTAGACTTATGCTACACAATAAATGGCAAAGCATGTAGCAAGAGCATTTGGAATACTCTCCAAGCTCAGTGGCAGGACAGCTTGGCTTCTGTTTCCCTATTCGTAGTCCACATACCCCCAACCTGTAATTTCCCGCATTGCCCACTGATCCCACCACTGGTGGCCTGACGACTCCATGCACCTCGCAGGCTATGTATGCTTCGGGCCATGGCACAGGTGGCTGGTCACCAGGACCTCCCCATGCAGTCCCAGAGAGCAGACAGATAGTTGTCCCTAGTCACTTCCACACGAGCAAATGTCAGTTGATCTGCAAGCACCCTGCTAGGGGTCATCGCAAGACGCTGTAATTTAAGCCTTGTCGGAAAGAGCCAGGAAAGGGAAAATTGGTTGTCCCTCATGAACATTTAGATGCAACCCCGTGTTCAAGGGAGAACTCTGTACGGAACACAGCAGAAAGTGAAAGTATAACATGGAAGTCTATTGAATCCATTCCAGATCATTTTGATGCAACTAGTAACAAAAACATTCTTGTAACAACATTGAAAAACCAGCCAAATTGCTAAGTGAATGGGAGGCTGGAACCACAGTTACCAGCCAGGACCACCCTCAGCAAATGGAGATGGTTACACATCCTGCTTGTACCCCAGCTGAGGGGAGGGGAGGGAGAAAAACTTCCCCCACTGTTTGTATGGCTTTTGTCAGAAGAGCATAAGCCAAAGAACCCTCCACCCCCACCGCCAGGGAACTGGTCAGCGTGGAAGCACCTCCTCGCTTGGTGAGCTGCACCCTTTCTCAGCTTCTTCAGCGGGGACACTGGCCTGGGAACGGGCAAAGGCCATGCTGTCCTGAAGATGGTAGGAACGACACCTCCACCCCTGCTGTGATGTGCCTTTTCTTTTCATTTTCTTGGTGCCTTCCCTGAGGGAACTGAAAGGTAGGTTTGGGTGCGGTGTGGCACTAAAGACGATAAGGAGGTAACTTTTTGTAAAGGTAATTTTGGAGTGAGGGCTGACAGTCTTTGTTCCTAACCTCGCAGGTGTGGAAGTGGAGTGCTCCGTCTATCCCGTCATCATGCTCTGTCCTCAATCAACCAGTACGGCTGCGTGGGGTTTGAGCTCTGGAGTTGGGAGATGTAAACTTGGGGAAGGAAGAGTTCCTGAAGGAGGTGAGGCAGTAAATTAAGTGTCCTGAGTCTCGTTACTCTTCTCGGTCCTTCTCTAAGACCCTTTGGAGGCATATTTGTGGGAAGGAACAAGGACTTGATCTCTCTTTCTTCCCAGAGCCTCCCATTTCCCTTCCCTTCATCCTCAGGATGGGCCACAGAGATGCTCAGAGAGATCCCAGCCACGGCTCCGCCTTCCTTCCAGCCCCAACCTCTGGAGAGCAGGGAGGTGGGCTTCTCCATTATATGCAGGGCAGAAGCATGCAGATTTATAAATCCAAACAGACAGCTGGCGTTCTGAGGCAAAACCTCCATCTAATCATCCTTCCATCCTACAGTCCCCAGTGGACCCAACAGGTGGATGGCTTAAGACAAGTTACAGCAAGAGCAGCTGGCTCAAAGACCAGGCCCGTCTGACAAGCCTCCTCATAGGTGTGCCCATCCACGTAGATGTGGAAAGTGTGACGGGGGAGGGGGGGGATGGAGACCCTTGGACCTCCTGGCACAGAATCCACTATCCCCGGCACTCCTACCCCAGGAGCCACCATGACGATGGGGGCTGAGCTGGTACCCCAGTAAAGGTGGGCACTCTGCAACCTGAAAAGAGTAAGAAAAGGGCCCCTGTGGGTTCTGGAATGGACTCCTTTCCCAGGATGAGTGTTGTGTCCTTAGGGTCACTGGGCATTCCTCTCAGCCAAGGGAACATCCTACCCAAACCAGTGATTAAGTGTTCTGGGCCTGAATCTGTGCTATCCAAGTTCACAGCCCAGCTCTGCCACGAGCTGTGTGACCATGAACAAATCACTAACTTCTCTCTGCCTCGGTTTCCTCCATTTAATGATAGGATAATAGTACTATCTCTTAGAATATTATTATGAATATTAATCCAGGAGGATGGTGGGAGGGGGATGATCCAATCATGGGGAGGAGGGAATGAGAGAGTGGCTTTCTCAAGGTGTCTTTGAGGGACTCATGGACATATTTGTTTCCAAGGACAGATTTTGGGACTGCCAAGTGGGGAGAATGAGTCTTTAACTCCAAGCATCCCTTTCCCCCTGCCCTCTGTTACGACCAACCACCTTTGGAGAAGGCTTGTCTGAGTTGGAGCTTGGGGGGTTTGTAGTGTCATAAGGGACATAGGGCGCTTCACACAACAGGTGCCTGGGCAAAGAGACAGGGCAAAGAGACAGATGGGGAGGTATGGGGTGAAAAGCCCCGGGGTTGGTCAACAGGTACCACCCACACCTGAGCATGCAAAGACCAGGGGCAGATGCCTAATGGCCTGAAAGATCTCTTGCCTCCTGTGTATATTTGACAGAAGCAGGAGGGGAGCAAAGGAGGAGAGAAAACTCTGATCTACACTGTGGTCTTTGAGCTGGATCAGGAGCAGAGCAGAGGAGGAGACCAAAAGGGAGTGTCCAAGAGTTGGGGGGACGGGAAGGTGCAGGAGCTGGGGGAAGGAAGGCAGCCAGCTGCAATTGCACAGGAGCAGAGGGGCTCCTCCAGTTGCCAGACTCTGCAGCTGGGTCATCAGCTCACCTCAAAACCTTGGGGCCTCCCTGGGTCTTTCATCACCTTGCCTTCCCTCTCTCAGGTGTTCCTGGGTTTGTAATTCATCAGATGTTTTGGGAGGCACTCTATCTCTCCCACTGAGCAGAAGGAAGATTGTGGAGGGCCTTACCTTGAGGGTGAAGCTCTTAAGGTTGACATACACAATCCACTGGTCCCCCTTCTAAGCACAGGGCTCCTCCTGGGGGGGGTGTTCCACACCTTGGTGGCCCCTTTCAGGAAGGAACAGTCCTGGGGCAGGTGCAGGAGGAACCGTCCTGACTCCGATGTGCCCTGCTCTGCTCAGACCGCCTTCCCCTCGTCCCTCCCCTTCTTTTCTCCACACCCCACCAATCCTTGCTGGAAATAAGAGTTCATGGTTCCATTTCCACCCCAGCTCCCCTGCTTTGCTTCCAGTCCAGCGCACAGTGAAGAGGTCACTAACAGGAAACCACCATCTTATTTGACCTTCAAGTGATATTCAGAGAAGTTAAGCCATTTGTCTAAGATCACCTAACTAGGAAGGTGGCAGAGCCAAGATCCAAACCGAATTTCTCTTTTCCGAGCTGTCTTCCAGCGCACACCCAGGTCCCTAGAGCTTGACCTTACAACCTGTGCATTGGATTCCCAACAGGACCAAAGTGCCAATTAACCGCTCTGCGCAGGCATTCCTGGGTTCTGCCCCTCATTAGTCTGTGGGCTAGGGAAAGCTTTTAACCTCTCTGTGGTGCCCTCTCTTCAACTTTATTTTTTTTTTAAGATTTATTTATTGGAGAGACAGAGAGAGACAGAGATAATGAGAGAGAGCAGGAGCAGGGAGGAGGAGAAGCAGACTCCCCACGGAGCAAGGAGCCTGATGCGGGACTCGATCCCAGGACCCTGGGATCATGACCTGAGCCGAAGGCAGATGCTTAACCGACTGAGCCACCCAGGCGCCCCTGTTTCCTCAACTTTAAAATGTTTTTTAGAACTTTAATACTCCTGCTTCATGGTGTTCGTTGTGAGGGTTACGTAAACAGTAAACAAAAAGCATCCAGCATAATGCTTGGCGCACAGTTGTCATCTGGTCAATATGCTGAGCGTTTAGCCTGCTCAAGACCCACGTTAGGTAGATCGGTAGCGAGCTCATAGGTGGCTGCGAGGCTGTGCTGCACAGGCAGACTGCAGCGGACGGGGATCCACAATGAGTCCCTGGTGGACGGCACCTCCTGGGACAACATAGAACGCAGTGCTGAGGACCTGGGGAGAAAATAATCCAGAAAAATGACAGCAACGCGCCTGTCCTGGGAAGAGCGATGCTGAGAGCTCGGCTGCTCGGGGAGATAAGTACTCTTATTATCCCCATTTTGCTGATGAAAAAACTGGGGCACAGAGAAGATAAACAACTTGCCCAAGGCTGCACAGCCAGCAAGTTAGCGACCAAGCCAAGACGTGAAGCCCGGCAGTCTGACTCCAGCCTGAGCTGTTGAATATTCTGCTTTTCTGCTTCTTGAGAACACAATGACCGAAGGAAACCACGAAACCGCTTAGAAGATCAGAGAGCTGTCCCAGATAACGTCTACCTTATCGTTAGAAAATCTGAGCACTGGGGCATTGTTTAGGGGGCTTTGGGGAATGAGTTCCCCTACTCCAGCAGAGCTTGCCACCCCTGTCCTGTGGTACGTACATCTGGTGTTTTCGCAGTCATAAGAGAATATTCAAAGCCCCTCAGAAATAAATCCCCGAGTGTCTGGTTCTCACTGCCTTTCGGATTGCATAGACACCCCCAGCCGCTCCTCCGCAGAATTCCTGGTCTTCTGCTCCCTGAGCCCCCTTAGCTCATCTGCAGATCGGGCCTGTATGACTTCCTTCGTAAGCTGTGACGATTAAATAGGCTCATGAAAGTAGGGTTCAAAGTCTAAGTTAAAAATCATTTTTCTAGAAGGAAAAGAAGGGAAGAGAAGTGGGAGAATCAGGGGAAATTCATGCTGAAATGAAGGTGTCTGGACCCAGAAACAGCCTTACACCCTAATAGCCTTAGTGCCTGCTTTGGGCACCATGCTTTAGAGGAAGACGTGCAAACTTTTCTATAAAGGGACAGACAGGAATATTGTCGGCTTTGCAGGTCATACTGTGTCTGTTGTGACTTCCCAACCCTGCCATTGCAGAAAGAAAGCAGCCATAGGCAGTATGTCAACAACTGGGCATAGCTGTGTTCCAAAAAAATTTAATTACAAAAACAGGCAGTGGACTGGATTTGACCTATGGGCGACAGCTGGCTGCCCCCTGCTTTTCGTGGTTCTGCTCTGGTCCTCCTCCAACTGTACCCCTTGCCACGAGACGAGACTCCAGGGCTAAGGGCACATCCACCTGGATCTCACATCTCTCCTCCTCTACACCGTGACCCAGGATCCCTGTTCAAATAGCCTGGTGTCCACTGTCAGGGCTCGCCTAGGCCTTGGCCTTGGTCCCGTCATCCTGAGTGTGGACCCCAAGGCTGGTGTGCATACGCTTGGCCCAAAGGATCTTGTGTGTGTGTGTGTGTGTGTGTGTGTGTGTGTGTGTCTGTGTGTTGGGGTGGGGGTGGGCTACAGTCGAAGCTTGGGTGCCAAGACTGAGGTGCTCACAAGCGTGCGTGTGAAGCCCCTGCTGTGTGAGAAGCTGAAAGGGAGAAGAGGGGAGTTGCCCGTGGGCTGAGCGCCGAGCACATGCTTGTACCGAATTCCCTGGAGTGTGAGAACGCTAAATTCAAACCTGATCTCCTAGGCTGTTGTGAAATCCTGTTTGTTAACATGGGAGTACAAATTATATTTTAACAGTTAGCTCTTTTAAATATTTAAACATATGAAATGCAGACCTCCACGTGTGCCCTAGCTCTGGGCCCCACAAATAGTAAGAACGGGACAGCCTAACACCACAGGGTCAAGATTGCACAAATGAGGCCACACTTGCTGAAGCAAGATGATTTTGTGTGTGTGTGTGTGTGTGTGTGTGTGTGTGTGTGTGTGCCTGCCTCAGGGAACAAGTCAGCAGCTGCAGGAGAACAGAGCCAAGTCCAAGGTCTGGGAGGAAGTCAAGGGAAGGCCCCGAGGGGGCGATTTGGAGGGCCTCATCTAGCCTCCCAAGAATCCCACACGAGAACTCCTGGAGAGGAAGCACACAGTCAGGCCGCCTTGCTGCTCTGATATTAGTGAAGCTTGGAAGCAAAAAGAGATATTTCAAAGCCCAAGTTAGTAACCTGAGGCCTGAACTGAGTCACTAACACATAGAGGCTCAGAAGGCAGCCCAAGTTAGTAACCTGAGGCCTGAACTGAGTCACTAACACATAGAGGCTCAGAAGGCGGCTGCCCAGCCATTTGGTCGAGGAGATTTCAAGATGCTCAGGGCCCTACTCCAGGACAGCATGGCCAGTCCTCTCTAGGAGTCCATCTGCAGGGAGCCCCAGTCCACTGCTCCTCCCCTCTGACCATCTTGGCCTGGCTGGTGGGTCAGCAACAGCCCCTACCTGCCCAAGAGGCCATAGGATACCCATGACCCAGGGATGACAGGGGCAGCCAAACCACCTGCCTCTAGGCAGGAGCAGAGCAGCAATGACCGTGGGAGCTCCTGAATATCTGGACTAAAGTCAGATCAACTGTTGGTGGCGGGGGGAGCGAGCAGTTCCAATGATTAAGACTGGATTTCTCATCAGTCCAGCGAGT
The DNA here is from genome assembly GCF_017311325.1 of Ursus maritimus. NCBI lineage: Eukaryota > Metazoa > Chordata > Mammalia > Carnivora > Ursidae > Ursus > Ursus maritimus. Next base: position 12,575,745 of record NW_024423564.1, read on the forward strand.
TAAGGGCACAGGATCAGATTTATTCTGACTTAGAAAATTAAAACTGATGCTTTTGTAATGAAGGATTGTGGTGGAGTCAGTGTTTACCCTACTACACATGTGGGGGGAAAACGCTCTTAACTCAGACTGTGCTCAGTAAATGGTAGTCAAGATTATTACAGTTATTATTTTAAAAGTCTAGGGGAAACCCACCAAAAGGACAGAACCATGTAATCAGTAAGAAAACGAGGTAGAAGGCTGCAAAGGAACGTAAGAATGGATCAGCCCAGATACGTGAAGATGATCTCCCCCAGGTTCCTGTGTCTCGCTCTGCCCAGCTCTCTGCCCTCTTCCCAGCCCGCCGGGACTGTGTTACCTTCAAGGTCATGACACTTGTTTGCAGACTTTCTGAAACAAGTCGCATTGCAGGTCCAAGTTGTGGATTCTGTCCCAAGGAAGGTTTTTTGCTATTGTTACATTGCCTATCCTGACTCAAAGCCTAAACCAAAGACATTCCTTCCCAGACTTCTGCTCTTTTCCAGTCACGCAGACTGTCTGTTCTAAACTCAAAGCTCCACTGTGGAAGAGGAGGAGAACATGGCTGGAGGGCTTGGAGTCTAGAAAGGGAGGAAGACTTTTAATCACTCAGTATCCAACAAGTACCGCAAACTTCACGGGAAGTCTACACTTGGCAATGAGCTGCTAGGAGCTTCTAAGGGATGAATCCAATCTGCGTCAAGGAGCTTCACTCTACTTAGTGAGGCAAATACCCAAATACAATTAAATAGAATCCTACGGGGAATGAAGGGTACGCTAAATAGAGTATCCGCCTTTAAAATGGGTAAAAGAAATAATGAATCATGGAACATTACATCAAAAACTAAGGATATATTGTATGGTGACTAACAGAACATAATAAAAAATTATTATAAAAAATAAAATGTGTAAAAGAAAATCAATTCAAAATATATGAATGGATGGGGCATCTGGGTGGCTCAGTCAGTTAAGTGTCCGACTCTTGATTTCAGCTCAGGCCATTTTCTCAGCGTGGTGAGACTGAGTCCCACATCGGGCCCTGTGCTGAACATGGAGCCTGCTTGAGATTCTCTGTCTCCCTCTCCCTCTGCCCCCCCCAACACCCTCGCCAGCTTGCACGCACGCATGCGCTCTCTCTCTAAAAAAAACAATATATATGTATCTATAGATATATATAGATATACGTGTGTGTATATATATACACATATCTATAGATATATACAGTTCATATATGAATATATATTCATATGGAGTATTTCATATGTATATACGAATGGAGTATTTATGCCAGCTACTTTATAAATACAATTATGATTTGGTTCCAGCTTTCTAATAACTTACATCCTTAGGGGGAGAGACAAATACGTAAACAAACTGTTCCTTTTTTCTCCAAACCGGAAATTAGAAAAAAAAATAATTGTAGCAAATGTGTGTTGCAACCAAACCCTAAAGAATATGAAAGTATATAAGGCAGAAAATGAAAGTAACTACTCAGTGTCTTAAAAAACCCCACTGTTAATGGTTTAGTATATATTATTCCTAACTTTCTTTTTTCTCTGTCTCTGCCTATCTCTGTACACACACATTCAACAATCTAAGATAAAGCATCCTTACATGTCATCAATTTAGATATATCAATTTTATGCCCTTTTAATGGCTGCAATCTCCCACTGATTTTAGTTGCTTCTAGATTCTACAATAACAGGCAATGCGTTTGTATAAAAGAACGTGCACTTAGCTGTTTCTGTACTACTCTTCGAAATGTGCATCTCCCCTCCACCAGTGTATGGAGTATGCCTGTTACCCCCATTCTAGCAAATAATGGGTATTACCAGTCTTTTGTAACTTGTATATTAAACAATGATGCCTTCTTATTTTAACATATTAACATGAAAGGTTGAGCAAGTTATTTTAACGTATATTAACAATAAAGGTTAACTTATATTAAAATAAAGGTTGAGCAATTAAAGATTGTATTCATCGGCCAATACTATTGCTACTCTGAGTTGCCTGCCCATGCCTATCGGACTGCCCATCTTTCTGGTACTGCTTTTCAGGAGTTCTCTCTGTATTACATATATTGATCTTTTCTCTCTCATATTTATTTCCATTTTCCCCTCTTTTCCTTCATATTTTGTTTATATTGTGTTTGTGCAATTACAAAAATGTTTTTATGAAGTATAATCTGTCAGTCTCCATGTGCGGCTTCTGATGGAACCCGGGAAGGAGGACGTGGGCAGGAGCGATGCAAGGTGCAGGTGGAAGGAGCAGGGGGTTGAGTCCAAGCAGCACAGCAATAACAACGGGTCGGAGATAGTGAATGGAACGAGGGGATGCTCTGGCAGGGATCAGACTGGCTTCCTCTGGAAAGAGCTTTGATGAGAGAAATAAGTCAGTCTGAGAAAGACAAATCCCATAGGATTTCACTCGTATGTGGAATTTACGAAACAAAACAAAAGAGCAAAGCGGGGAGAAAGAGAGGCAAACCAAGAAATAGACTCTTAACCATAGAGAACACACTGATGGTTACCAGAGGGGAGCTGGGTGGGGGGATGGGTGAAATAGCTGATGGGGTTTGAGGGGGGCACTAGTGATGAGCACCAGGTGTTGTAAGGAAGTGTTGAATCACTATATTTTTCCCCTAAAATTAATCTTACACTGTATGTTAACTAACAGGAATTTTAACGAAAATTTTTTTTAAAAACGAGAGCCTTGAGATAGGATTGGAAAGACAGTCTGGGCATTGCCAGGGTGCAGAAGAAAAGTTAGAAATTTTTCAGCACTCAACCATCAGTGAAGTCTTGGGGGCAGGAATGGTCTCCCTGGGCAGACACAGGGAGCAAGAGTGACCGATGAACCTTTAGGGGTGTCACGGCAACTGGGCATTGCCAGATGGCCAGAGATGTGAGGACATCCATTTTTGGTTAATAAGGTCAGATTTAAATGACCGTCCTGGGTCACCTTGATTTACAGGGCCTAAGAAGGCAAGACCTAGCTCCGAAACCCCAGGGAAGACTTGAGTCCCTAAAAGTGGGACCAAACCCAAGGTTTGGTCAGAAACCATATGCTTTAGTGATTTGCTTGAGGAGGAAATTCAGAAGCTTGTTCTGCTAAAGGAACGAATAAGAATGGAAGATGCGTTTTATTAATCAGCGAGGCAACAGAGGCACTGTCACTGTCGGGACAGAAACCTGGGTGGAGGGGCGCCTGCGTGGCTCAGTCCTTAAGCGTCTGCCTTTGGCTTAGGGCGTGATCCCAGGAGTCCCACATCTGGCTCCCTGCTCTGCTGCGAGCCTGATTCTTTCTCTCCCACTCCCCCTGCTTGTGTTCCCTCTCTCGCTGGCTGTCTCTCTCTGTCAAGTTAATAAAATCTTTAAAAAAAAAAAAAGAAAGGAAAAGAGAAGAGAAGAGAAGAAAAGAAAAGAAAAGAAAAGAAAGAAAAAAAGAAAAGAAAAGAAAAGAAAAGAAAAGAAAAGAAAAGAAAAGAAAAGAAAAGAAAAGAAAAGAAAAGAAAAGAAAAGAAAAGAAAAGAAAAGAAAAGAAAAGAAAAGAAAAGAAAAGAAAAGGTAGGAGGCCGGGGGAAGCAGCGCCCTCTGGTGGTAGTTGTCAGGCGGCTCAACACCTGGTGGGCTCCTGGGCAGGGTACTGTCCCCCCAGCCTCTCAGTCTTTTCTTGGGATAGGGTTTGTCTCGGAAAAGTTGGGAGGATGAGTAGGGAGAGAGGAATGAGTCTATAACCTGGCTCACTGTGGAAATAGGTATGGACCCAAAAGAAGGAGGAAGCAGAGGGGGAACACCAGGGAAAGTCAAAGGGGAAAATGCAGAAAAAGAAGAAGAAACGCTCTGTTCTAAATATAGCAAGATGGGTTTTCCTTGCTTGCCCCAACACGCATGCATTCCTAAGGCTTGACACCTCTCCATGTTGCTTTCTGGGACCTGGTTCAGGCCTAAACTTGGTATAACAGAAAGGGGCATTTTGTTTATGTGCCTCCAGGCAGAAGAAGGGATGGGCTTTCTCAGCATATGTCAGCCTTGGGAACACATGGGAAGCATGCTAAGAAAGGCTGGTCTACAAGACAGAGCACTGGGAAGGAAAAGAGGAGAGAGCAGCTTCTGAAAGAGGTATTTGTTCCTTGGTGAGAAGAGTGCACCTGCGAGAAAAGACCCAGCCCAAAAAGAACTAGGGAGGAACCAACCAAAGGAGATGCCCAAACACCCACCTTATCTGAGAACCCCTTCTGCATGAGAAGTCACTACCCCACCTGAACTAAAAACCTCTTGTACGCCCTTCTGGACTTTGTGCGTGAGACTGGACTATATAGTAAAGTAGTTGAATAATGGACTCTAACCCTTCTCCCTTCCCGAGGAATGCAAGGTCAAGACTGCTTCTCGCTCCCACCATTTCGTCAGGATGTATTTCTGACAAAATAGGATCTCAGTAAGTCGTTAAATAAACAAGCATATGAGTAAATGAATAGGTGTTTCCTCTGTGTACTTCCAGCCAGCCCCTGTACCAAGTAGGGCCATCACTGGTTGTTAATTGTTGATAAATGGATGAATGAATGAGTGGCCTCTTGAGAACCCAGATTTGGTGGTTGCCAGACTAGCGGTAAGCTGAAAGATGTTGCATAAAGTCTTGTCTGGGTTGAACCACCTGTGAGAACTTCACTCAGATACAGGATGTGGGCAGAGAGCTTCTCATGTTCCTTCTTTCAAGGGTGGGTGTTGGGCACTGAAAGTGTCTCTGCTTTGCTAGTGGGGCCAGTGCAGGGGCTGCCAGATCTGCAGAACTGAGAGTTGGGGGAGGAAGGAGGAAAGGAAGGATGTAAGCACCAGCCAGAGATGAGAAGGAAACCATTGTCAGGGGCTCATGCTGCAGAAGAGAGGGCCAGGACCCTGGAAGGAGCCTGAGACAGTCATTCATCACCTACCCTTGCACCTGCCCTGACTCTTCAGGGACAGAGGCTAGGGAAGGTCTTTACAGAGTGGGGTTGATAGGGTTACCTTTCCCATGGGATCATTTGTGGAGATTAAATGTGATCATGTGTGTGCGGCACAGTACCTCGGCCCAGGATGTACACTCAATAAATATCTGATATTATTTTCCAATACATTCTGGATGTTCACTTCAATTTTCCATCACATTGGTAAAGAAGGGAGGTGGAAAGTTACGAGGAGCCCACACCTGTGGTATCAGGTCCTATGGCGTTATCACCCATGGCCTCACCCTGAGGCCGTGGCTGCAGGAAACTTCGAACGTATAGCCCAGTGATGGTTCCTGGAGTCACAGATTGGGTTCTCTAGAAACAGATGTGGAGCCATAACTTGGGCACAGATCATTCACCAGGAATTGTCACCTTGTTAAAGGCTTGGGAGGAGGCAGGAGTGGGCAGGGGGAGAAGCCGAGTCATGATGAAGCCCTGACAAAGCTTTGGCCGACCTGGCCAGGAGCTCCAGAACAAGGGCTGTCCATCAGAGTGGTCCTGCTTCAGACCAAAATGCCTGAGCCTCATTCAGTCACCTAGTAAGGACATGACCTTGGGAAAAGGGATCTCTGCATCAGAGCTGACCCTGAGAAAACCAGCAGCTGAGGCACCCCTATGGCTGGGCAGCAAGTCCCTGGAACAAGCCCTTCTGGAGAAAAGAGGCCTTTTGTGACCCTAGCCCCTCATCGCCTGACACACAGAAGCAGATGTTTTCTACTCTAATTATTTTTTGATGAGCCCCATTTGCTTAAGTGTTGATGGTCACAACACATTTTCACAGACATGGTCTCTTGTTGCAGGCTGGTAAGAGGGGCCTTTGGGGGAAATCTGAGGCAGATGTCAAAGTGGGGAGAATTGGAAACCTCATCCCACTGGTCTGTGATGGAGTGGGTCTCAGTCCTTCTAAACTGTCTGATGCACTGGGCTTGAAAGACCTTTCCCAGCTAGTCTGGAAGAAGGTAGGGGGAGGGGGTCAGTACCGCAAGTGTTAGAAGACAGAAATTGAGGGGGAGGGAGTGCTCAGAGCAGCTAAGCCGAGAAAAAGTGACATGGTTTGAGTATAAAGGTCAGCCTAAGCGCCCAAAACACCTGGGCACTACTCCTAGCTCCAGCAACAGTCTTTGTCTTTAGGCAAATTAGTTCCCCACTCTGAGTTTCACTTCCTCTACCACATGCCAATGGACTCACACTCAACTTGGTATCCTAGAAACTAGCATGGAGGCTGAAACGCACTGCGCATTTAAGAAGAGTTTGTGGTTATATGGAGGTTCCTCAAAGAGTTAAAAATAGAGATACTCTACGACCCAGCAATTACACTACTAGGTATTTACCCAAAGGATACAAAAATACGCATTCAAAGGACACACCCTGATGTTTATATTCACATTTACAGCAGCATTATCAAAAATAGCCGAACTATGGAAAGAGCCCAAATGTCCATCGACTGATGAATGGATAAAGATGTGGTCTATATATACACAATGGAATATTAGTCGTCCGAAAGAATGAATTCTTGCCATTTGCAATGATGTGGATAGAGCTAGAGTGTATCATGTTAAGGGAAATAAGTCAGTCAGAGAAAGACAAATACCATATGATCTCATGCATATGTGATATTTAAGAAACAAACCAGATGAACATAGGGGAAGGGAAAAAAAAGAGAGAGAGAGAGAGAGAGGGAAGCAAACCAAAAGAGACTCTTAACAACAGAGAACAAATGAAGGTTGATGGAGGGAGGTGGGTGGGGGATGGGCTGGATGGGTGATGGGGATTAAGGAGGGCACTTGTTGTGATGAGCACTGGGTGTTGTATGTAAGGGATGAATCGCTAAATTCTACACCTGAAACCAATATTGCACTATATGTTAACTAACTAGAATTTAAACAAAAACTTGAAAAAAACAAAACACCAGATATTCTGTCTCTTACACAGACTGAACACATACTTTCTTTTGGTGGTTACTGCACAGGAAGGACCTGGGGACCCCATTCCGGTACTCAGAGTCGCTCTGCTCTTCATAACTTTTTTTTTAAAGATTTTATTTATTTATTTGACAGAGAAAGAGACAGCCAGCGAGAGAGGGAACACAGGCAGGGGGAGTGGGAGAGGAAGAAGCAGGCTCCCAGTGGAGGAGCCCGATGTGGGGCTTGATCCCAGGACTCTGGGATCACGCCCTGAGCCGAAGGCAGACACTTAACGACTGAGGCACCCAGGCGCCCCTGCTCTTCATAACTTTTAAATCCACTCGAGCTCCATCCATTTTCCAAGGAGCTGCGGCCACCTTCACCTCCACCTTCCGCATCATTATTAATTGTTTCATCTGAAGGCAAAAATGGCAAAATGAAATAAAAAAAGCAGAATTCATTAAAAAATAAGTGTGTGTGGGTACTTCCAGTTATGACTGAGTAACCCTCATGCCATAAACTAGAAATCAAGATTAAATCTACGAAACCAGGTTTTCAGATGTTAGGCGACCCATAGTGCAGGACTGTGAACTCTGAGTCCAAGTGGAAAGTGTTGGTTGAGCAGCTAAGAAATTAAGTTGGGATCTCAGAAGGTTCAATGCTTAGTAAAGGACACACTGGCCCTTAAAGACGACTCTAGCCCTTCCCTGACAAAGCTTAAACATGAGCTGCAGAATGCTCGAGTAAGTCTGTAAGTAATTGAACTGCCTGCCCACACACTCTAAACGTTCGACAACGTTACAGTGTTCGGCATCCAATGATAATTATTAGATATGCCAAAAAACAGGAAACGTGACTCAGAACCAGGGGGAATAATCTGTCTAGAAACAGGCCTAGAAGTGACAGAGATTAACCCACAAGGGCCATGAAGCAGCTCTTGTAAGTACGTTCAAGGATGTAAAGGGAGGGGCGCCTGGGTGGCACAGCGGTTAAGCGTCTGCCTTCGGCTCAGGGCGTGATCCCGGCGATCTGGGATCGAGCCCCACGTCAGGCTCTTCTGCTATGAGCCTGCTTCTTCCTCTCCCACTCCCCCTGCTTGTGTTCCCTCTCTCGCTGGCTGTCTCTATCTCTGTCGAATAAATAAATAAATAAAATCTTTAAAAAAAAAAAAAAAGGATGTAAAGGGAAACGTGAGTACGATGAAAAGAGAAACCCAGTTAAAAAAGGAAGTTAAAAAATGAAATACTCAATATGAAAAATTCACTGGGTGGGCATAGAAGTTGATGAGATTCTGGAGAAAAAGATGGCAATAGAACTTCAAAGCAGAGTAATGGAAACTAGAGAAAATGACAAAAAACCAGGAGCTAAATCATGCAGGTGCCCTGTAGGTCACTTTAAGGATTTTGGCTTCTCCTCTGGGTAACCTGGGCACCACTGGAGAGTTTTGATGACGGAAGTGATACCATCTGATTTGTCTTTGAATGGGATCACTCTGGCTGCTGTGTGAACAGACTGCAGAGGGGAAGGTGGCCTGTTAAGGGAATGCTAGTAATATTCTGAGTGAGAAATGATGGCGGCTTAATCCAGGTTAATATCAGGGCAATGAGAAATGATTGAAATCTGGGATATATTTTGTAGTTCTGTTTTGTTTTTTGTTTTTTTGTTTTTTTGTCTTAAGTAAGTTGTGTACCCATCGTGGAGCTCAAACTCACGACCCCAAGATCAAGCATCCCGTGCTCTACTGAGTGAGCCAAACAGGCATCCCCAGGGATATATTTTGATGGAGGAACAGGCAGGATTTTTTCATGCACTGGATTTAGAATGAAGAGTGATGGCAAGTTGTATACACTGAGCCATTGACCATTTCTTAAGAGCAAGAACTATGTATCTGTTAGGACTGCATTTAGGTGTGTGTAACAAAAATCCCAATGACATAAACAAATGGAGGCTTATTCATTTCACATGACTAGTTAGACCAAGGTTGGTCTATTACTCAAGGTTACCATTGGTATTCCAGGCTCTTGTTATCTTTCTGTGAAACCATACTTTAACAGATTGTATCTTTGCCCTTGTTCTTGTGCCTCATGGGCCCAAGGTGGCTGCTGTACTTCCAGGCATAGCATCAGTATTCCAGGAAAGAAGAAATGACAAAGGAACAAAACGCACCCTGCTGGTTGAGTTTGTCCCTTTTTTACCCAAGAAAGCAAAAGCTTTCCTGGAAGCCACATCCAGCAAACTTCTCCTTATATTTCCTTGGGTCACGTAGCCAACTTAGGAGAATGAGATTCTATGTGTGGCCTAGGCAAACTGCAATTCATTCTTTATGGCCAGCGTAGGAGGTCTTCTTTCCTAGAGTCAAAAGATTTCTGCTGGTAGCTAAATGCATGAAGTTCTGTTAGCAGAGTGAAAGGGGCATACTTCATGAAGAATGTTGGATTAGTGATTGACAATTTCTACCATTGATTGAATGCTTTTTGCAATTTTGTTACAAAACAACTTTCCCCACTTTCTGTGTTTGGCAGGTATATATCATAAACATGCACTGCTACCATGTCGGCAGGATGGCATAGTGATTTTGAAAGACTTCACAAATAAGCTAGTTGAGAGAAAGGAGAGATGTGAAGGGGGAAAGGGTGGGCGTGGTTGATCTCAGATTGCTAAAAAAACACAACAACAACAACAACAACAACAACAAACTGGTCTGTGAGAATAGCAATGCACCGGAGATTCGTGAAGTCTGTAGAAGAGGGTAGGCCAGTTTGGCTGTCGGTTTGTCCATCTCATTCATTGGAGGTTATCTTGAGAAACAAGGGAAGGGCAGAGTGAAGAACCAGTAGAGCTGTGAGGGGGGAAAAATGCATGTTCTGTTAAAGCTGGAGGCAAAACCCCTTTTAGGGAACTTCTGCTGTTGTTGTCGTCATCAGCAAAGCACTTGCCTAGCACTCGATTCTGAAAAGTTAGGTCCCAGGATCTGGTTTAGAGAGCAGCACATGGCACAAAGCAAGCAAAATTGCTTTGCCAAATAAAGAAGAGTTTTGAGTTTTGGCTGGCCACACCACAGGAGGGGTAAAGGGATCCTGGGAATTCAAAAGGGAAGGGGAAAATTGAGATGGATGGGAGAGACCATGACCCTCAGCCAGCAGGCATTACACCCTGTCCCCATTTTACAGGGAAAGAGTCCCATGGCTTTCACATGGTAGAGCCAGGATTTAAAGCCAGATATTCAGGGGCGCCTGGGTGGCTCAGTCGTTGAGCATCTGCCTTTGGCTCAGGGCGTGACCCCGGTGTTCTGGGATTGAACCCCACATCAGGCTCCTCCACTGGGAGCCTGCTTCTCCCTCTCCCACTCCCCCTGCTTGTGTTCCCTCTCTCGCTGTCTCTCTCTCTCTCTGTCAAATAAATAAATAAATAAATAATCTTAAAAAAAAGGGAATAGGGTTATTCCATAAAAAAATAAAAATAAAAATAAATAAACCCAGATATTCAAAAGACTGGGAAAAAAACAAAAACAAAAACAAAAAAACCCAAAAAAACCCAAACCCAGAACGAAACAAAAGCCTGGTGCTGTGTCTATCTGCAGCCCTGCCCCAGTCAGGGTCTAAGCGGGAAGCAGCTGGCTGGTCATTCACAAACCCTCGGGGCGTCTCCATCTCTGGAAAGGCTCTGTGGGGAAGGCCCACCTCAGTGTGAACTCCTGTGTCAGGTGCTCTGGCAGGAAGCTCTACGACAACCTTGGGGAACAGGCAGTTTCCTCTGGTTAGGGCTGCGGGTGATGGTTCCCCCACCTTCCCCAGAGAGAACTGGTAAACAACCTTGGCCCTGACTTCCACTCCCAGGTCTCCAGCAGCCAGGCCCCTGTTCCTGGGGCAACTGGTACGTTTCAATTTCCGGGTAAGCAAGGGGTTGGGATCTGGGCCCCCATAGAATAAGTACCACTCTGAATTTGGTTTCCTTTGGGGTTTTTTTTTCTTGTATATCACAAAAAGCAAAAACAATAAAGCAAAAGCAAAACAAAGCAGGTTTAATTTCATAGCCCCGTTCACCCTGGGAACCTGACGCTCATGGTCTCCCACATAGTCACACCTTGAGTGCTGCTCAGACTTCCCACCCGGCATGCGGTCCGGTGGGTGCTAAGTACTGCTTCGCTCTGCTTCCTCACTAGTGAGCTCTGTTACATACACCACTGAACTACCCGGCGTAATATTAGCTCAGATACTCCGCTTATTCAAATCATTTTCACAACTCACGTCTGCCTTGGGCTTTGCAAGAAGCCCACAGGTTACGTTGGGTGTGAAAACTCTGAGCGCTGAGATGGTGCGTCCTTGGCGTCAAGGTCAGGTTTGTGTGGCTCACTCTGCAGCACCCGGCGGCATGCCTGGGACGCAGTAGGCGCTCAGCAAAGGACAGGTGCAGGGAGAGGTGTTAGAGTGACAGGTAGAAATGACGACGTGGGTTTGGCGCACCTCAGCTCTCAGGTCTGGTACCGGTGCCGGCCGAGGCTGAGGCTGACCCTTACCCTTGAGTCGGCGTCTAATTTCAAGACACCAAGTTTGAGTGGCCGTATTCCGTAGAGGATGGTTTTGCAACACGCGTCAGTGTGGTGCCTATAGTTAAATAGACCAGTGCGCACCTATGTGAGTGTGTCTATCAGTCCAGACACACATCTTTGTGCATCTTTAAGTATGACCGAGACGTGAGATGGAATGATATTCTCTGTAGGAGCAAAAGGGAAGAGAAGAGAGCAGTCTCGGAGACCCACGTGGGAGGCCATGGTTGTGAGGGTGATGCCAGTCCTGCCCCCAGCCTCTCTACCCAACCACCTTTCCCTCTTCCCTCCAAGTCCCGCCCACTGTGGCTTTTCCCTTCCCCTCCCCCTCTCTTTACAGGCTTGTCTTTCAAAGTCTTTCATCATTTCCTTAGCTTCCCCCACGATGGCCATGGTCACAGTTGTTCAGCACAGCTCCTTCCTGGGCTGGGCAGGGACAGAGGAGGGGAATTGTGGGGGGTTGGAGGTCCTACCTTCCTGGGCTTTTTTACTAGGGTGAATGTGGACAGCTGGGTGTCGATGTCATTAATCAGTCAATGAACAAATATTTACTGATTTCCATGCCCTAGGGCTGCATTAAGTGCTCGCTGCTCTCTGTTGTCTCTGCTCATTAAATGAATAAAAAGGAAAAAATGGAAGATAGTTATTCATCAGATCCCTTCACTGGGCTGAAGATGGGCTGGGACAAAGTCATCTCGGGTTCTGATCCTGACAGCCACGAACTAGTTGTGTAGTACGAGACTTCCCCACCATCCCACACACACACCCTCCACCCCACTCCCTGCCCCTCCAGGAAGGCCCAGGACTGGCAGACTCTCATTTTCTCAAGGTGGGGATTTTCCTATCCCGGAGACCGTGCCCGCTGATGAGCCAGCATGTGACAGAGACAGCCTGGAGCATAGGAATGCCTCAGACACAGTCCCTTCTGACTTGACAGTCTACAATTCTAGGCTTCTTCTGTCAATAAATGACCAGAATATGGTGGTTAATGAGACAAGTGAGATGCAGGGGGACGAAGAGGGTGTGGAATTCAAGCAGGCAGTAGAAATATTTCACTGCGATTCAGACAAGGAGAAGAGTTGGGTTTCAAATTAGTCAATTAAAATTCATGTGGAAGACATCTTGGTAAAAGGGTTATAAAGGGTTACCATTCAAAAAATCAAAATAGTGATAGAAGATGCACTATATTCTGAGAAAGGCATAGGATTGAGAAGACTTTCTGACTCTAAGAAGGGTTCAGCTTATTAGGGCAGGGCTCATCTAGAATGATCTTGGAATTATTGTGCAAGCCTTGTTTCCCCATCCAGAGTCTCAGACCAAACCCTGACTCTAAAATGTCAGTTACTGCTGTCATGACACTGAGGTGGTTTTTAAGTTGGTCAGATGAGAACATTATGCAGTTCTGGAAAATTGTACAGAGAAGCGGCGAGACAATAAAGGAATGAACACAGGATCAGTGCCTTCATAAATTGTGCTCATTCAGGGAAAGTCATTTGTCTTTGCGATGCTGCTTCGGTTACGTTCTGTCTGCTTACCACATTTAGCAGGATGGTAGGCTTGATTTGCAAGACTTGTCCACCTGCTTGGAGAGATTGTGTTTATTGGATCAGCAGCTGGAAGCGGAGAAAATCAGGTATGTCTCATTTCTAAGTGTAGGTGGAAATGTCTAATGATCTTTTATGAATTACAAGCCCTCCCTGATCTTTGAGTCCCGTTCCTTCCTCCTACAATGGTGAATGGTGGGCTCATTTCTCCAGCATTACAGAACGATGCATCTGCCTTATCTCTGGAGGTGTCATGTACATCTCAGGACTCCCAGCAGCTGTGATACCTATTATGATGAGCCTCTGTCCCATGTATGAAACAACAATGACAACAAAACAAAACAAAACAAAACCAACAACACTCATATGTAGTTTGGGGAATCCCTCAGTGTGGGAAGTATGGCATTTTGGGAGCAGTGAACAGACTGGCCTGACATAATCACACAGGATATCTGTTTGAGGGCATCATAGAAGGCTTTGAGTACTGGACTTCCACAGAAGATTCCATAGCAACTGCTGGTATACTCATCAGCAGTGCCCCACACCACACCCCGGCCCCCAAGAACCTAAAGATAAGGTTCTCATCTGAATGTGAATGAAAGGTGCACTCTCCCTGCTTTGTGACTTTGGGCTAGTTTCTTAACATCTCTGAGCCTGTTTTTTCATCTATAAAGCAGGGATAGTAATACCTAGCTCAAAGGATTATTAGTAAAGCTGATTGAAGTAATGTTTATAAAATGCTTAGCGTAGTGCCTGCACATAGAAAGAGTTCAATCCATGAGAGTTGTCTGTTCCTCTTAAATGAGTGGCCAGGGAGAACTGGGAAATTCCTAAACGTAATCAAAGGATTAGGATTATAGTTTAGTTCAACGAATACGTGTTGTGTGTGTGTTAATGTTATAGTCATACTGCTGGGAATGTATTCATATTCGTTCAACGAATACTATTAAGCAGTTGCTTATAAGAAAATCGGTTCTGCCTATCGGTTGCTCAGAGCCCTGAATAGTGCCAAAAAGATACTCTCAAATTCTATTTCTTTTTCTTCTGAATGTATTCTGTATCTAGAAAGGTTTCTTAAAAAGTAAGTAGACATTGCTAAGTGAAAGAAGCCAATCTGAAAAGTCTACACACTGTATGATTCCAATTCTATGAAATTCTGGAAAAGGAAAACTCTGGAGACAATACAAGGATCAGTGGTGGCCCGGGATTTCAAGGGAGGGAAGGCAGAATGGATAGGTGCAGCTCAGGGAATTTTTAGGACAATGAAACCATTCCATCTGATACTGTAATGATGAATACATGTTACTAGACATTTGCCAGATCCACAGAATGCACGGGACAAGCAGTGAACTCCAAAGTACACTATGGACTTCACTTAAAAATAGTGTATCGATATTGGCTTATCAATTGTAACAAACATATACACAAAGGCAAGATGTTAATAATGGGGAAAACTGTGTGAGGGTGAAGGTGACGGAATATACGGGAATTCTCTGCACTATACTTTCATTTCAATTTTCATATACCTGAAATTTCTCTAAAAATTTGTGTATTACATTTTTTAAATAAATAGAAATTTCTGATTTCATTTTATCTCGCAGTCCCACCTCCTGGAGATTAGACTTTATTTCTTGGGCTAGAATGCACGTTTGTCCTTCATGTCCCTAGATTGCTGTGTGTTTCTCTTAATCCTGGTACTTCTGCATTAAAATATCTTTCCCACAGGAATGGAAACTCTGTAAGGACAGAGACCATACATTATTCATCTTCGTGAGATCATGTCAGTTTTCTGTTCAGACCTCCTAATCGCTCCCCATTCCAAGTGCTTTACATGTATTAACTCATTAAATCTTTAAAACAACCCTAGGAAGTAGGTACCATTCTTATTCCCACCAGATAGGAAAAAACTGAATCACAGAGAGTTTAAGAAACATGTCCAATTTAACAAAATTAATAACTGGCAGAGCTGAGATACCCACTTAGATAGTCTGACTCCAGAATTTGGAGAAAAGTACCAGAAAACCACCCAATTTTTTAAACAGGTCACACACAATTTTGGGGTGGTGTAATCATTTTAAGGTGTCTCAATTATGTCTTTTAATTTTTTAAAAACTTATATATTTATTTTAGAGAGAGAGTGTGTGGGGGCGGGTAGAAAGAGAGGGAGAGAGAGAATCTGAAGCAGATTCCCTGCTGAGTGAGGAGACTGATGTGGGGCTCAATGATCCCACCACCCTGAGATCATGACCTGAGCTGAAATCAAGAGCTGGACACTTAACTGACTGTGCCACCCAGGCACCCCACTCAATTATGTTTTTTTGAAAAATGCAATAATAGAATGGAAGAAAAAAAGGAGAAATACCTTGCACAGAGTAGGAGTGGTATTGTCCTGCGTAAGTTTTGTTTTTTGTATATTACACGCGTGTGCATTTGTGTTCGATGCTACGTAAGATTATTTATAAAGCTCACTGCCTTCATCAGGAGAACTAGTACCTCGTGTAACGAGAAGTGCAGAGTTGAGGCAGCTGCAGGGTCCTGCCAGCCACACCTGGCACCTGCCCCCTTACTCTGAGAGCATGTTGGCCTCGTTCTGTGCATGTGCTGGCTTCATCTCAGCCTCTTCTGTGTCCAAACCCAGTGATGTCCACGGGCAGAAAAATACCATCCCTTCTAGAGAAACCTGTACTAGACATCCCCAGCAGATCGCCCCTTGACTAGAATAGATATCTCCTTACTAGTCAGAGCTGAGTCGTATGCCCCCTATAAATGAACCTCAGGAAAGGAGACTGGGACTTCTATGATCAGATTCCGCCCACGTGATACAACTCTGGCCAAAGACTGCCAGCAAAGATAAAAGGCAGAACGGGTGTTAAGCAACCTAAGCGTTTGCCATGAGTAGAACCCAGAAGAACAAAAACATTTCAATAATTTCCTGTCTCCTTAGAGATGGAAGTTTAGGGCAGACTATCCTTTGATTTATCCATTCATTTATTCACTCAAATATTTACTGATTACCTTGTATGCTCCTGGGACACAGAGTTAAGCCAAAAAGACACAATTGATGCCTCGGGGAAAATTCTAGAAAAGGAGAGAGTAGTTGTTGAATAATCTCAGAAATATATGTTTAACTACAAATTGTTATAAGTGGTTTTACAGAAACAAAGGAAATGGTGTGAATTGAGGCTGTAGCAGGAGGATCTGATTTACATGGGGGAGGGTCAAGGTTTGATCAAGGTTATGCAAATAGAGAGCCCGGATTCTTGTCTAAAAGAGAGATTTGAGAACGGTTGGCTCCAGAAGCTCTTTGCTGTAATCTAAAAGGTCATCTTTGTTTCCATTATTCAGATGTCCTTTACAAATCATGGCCACCAGGGCTTTTTCCTGGTGGATGTATGGGTTATTGCCCAAGTCATTTATCACAGGCCATCAGAAGCCAAAACTCCAAGATGGCTTGAAGGCTAGATAGTTGAGCTTCTGTTCACCTCAACCTATGAAGAGGAATTGTACAGGACTAATGATAATGTTATTCTGTACCAGAGAGCTCCTCCTTTGGAATGGTGTTTTATTTTGTTGTTGCTCTGGTGTCTTTGTGCCAAAGGGCAAGCTCACATCCTGTGTATGGGTCTGCATTCTCCCCGAAGGTAATAAATACTGTCACCTTCAATCATTCTAGACCATGTGGATATGGAGGCAGGGCTGGACTCCAGAGCATTTCCACTGCAGTCAGGTCAGCTGGCCCCTGGAGCATGGGGGTGGGTGTGAGGGCAGACAGAGAAGTATCCAGGAGAGGACCCCGCTGCAGACCCCAAGAGTAGTGATACTTGGGTTTTAAATTCCCTCTTTGGCAATATCCTTCTCATATCGCTAAACCTTCAACAAAGTCCTAACAAACCTTCTTTCCTGATCTTAGCAATCACTGTACGGAACTGGAGATAGGATCAATCTCCAGGTTGAGCAAAATGGCACAGAGGAGAGCAGTAGCAGTCTGTCTTGAAGCAAACGGGCATAACTGCGGAAGGAGAGGGTAGCAGTTTGGATCCCTATGATGATGACAAGCCACTACCAGAATTGGTCTGTAGAGCATAGAAACACTTCTTAAGGGTTTCTCAGGAATACCTGGAAACAGGAGCCTGGTAAAAGACAGTACTTCAAGGCGGGGGCCGGGGGGGTAAACAGAAGGGGGAATGAACCATGAGAGACTATGGACTCTGGGAAACAAACTGAGGGCGTCAGAGGGTGGGGGAATGGGATAGGCTGGTGATGGGTAGTAAGGAGGGCACGTATTGCATGGTGCACTGGGTGTTATATGCAACTAATGAATCATCGAACTTTACATCAAAAACTAGGGGTGTACTGTATAGTGACTAACACAATATAATAAAAAATATTAATAAAAAAAGACAGTACTTCAGCAACGAAAAGAGAGACTACGGTGATTTGGGGCATTAAAGTGATATGTGAGGTTTGGACGTTCAGATTGCAATGTGTGCTTTCTAGTGCTCGCAACCCCCCTGGAAAGTGACTTTATTATCTTAGAGGCAAGTGAGGCTTAGGGGAATGCCAACCTCAGGCTACAGGGCAAGTAAGGGCTGAGTCCAATGTCAGTCCGTTCTGCCACGCTACCTCCCTGAGTAAAACTCACTTGGGAGCTTCCTTTCAAGACCGTCAAGAAAGAAAGGCTCATGTCATTTTCTTCTCCTCCATCACCAGACTCTGGGAGAATAGCCTGCAGAATGATGTGGGGCATGGCATCTACAGGAAGCAAAGAAGGGGAAAAAACCTTTTCTCTTAGCAGAAACTGAGACTTATTCTATCCTGTCACTTCCCACTTCCTCATCTACAAATCAATCAGCATCCATACCCATTGTCATCTCCTTTATTCCCCTTTCAAATAAAGTTCTCTTTTCCCTTTTGAAGCCAGTCTGGTACCTATGCCTTCTCCCCTCCTTTCAGACCTTGATCCACCTGCCACTCTCATACTTTACATCTCGTCCCTGCTGTTCCCATCCCTGGGCTTATA
This sequence comes from Ursus maritimus, assembly GCF_017311325.1. Classification (NCBI taxonomy): domain Eukaryota; kingdom Metazoa; phylum Chordata; class Mammalia; order Carnivora; family Ursidae; genus Ursus; species Ursus maritimus. The sequence continues at coordinate 12,593,758 of NW_024423564.1, forward strand.
AATACCTTCTAATCTTTCCCATTTTAATCCACCATTCAGACCCATATGTCCCTCTAACCTAGCAACAGTTAACTTTCCTGGTGTTATCTGTACTTCCTCATTCTCAACTGGCTTATATCTCCATTTATGTCACCCTAAGGTCCTAATGAGTATTTTTTAAAATGCTTTAAAATTAAACTCATACAGGGGCACCTGGGTGGCTCAGTCAGTTGAACAGCCAACTCTTGGTTTCAGCTCAGGTCATCATCTCCAGGTGGTGGGATCAGGTCCCGCACTTAGCTCAGGGTCTGCTTCAGATTCTCTCTCCCTCTCCCTCTAGTTCACACACACACACTCTCTCTCAAATAAATAAAATATTTTTTTTAAAAATGAATAAAATTAAATCAAACTCATATACATATAGAAAAATACATAGACGTGTACAATGCAAAGAATGATCGCATAGTGAGCACATCTATGTATCTGCCACCAGGTAAAGAATTAGGACATTCCCAGCACCCCAGAAGCCCTACGGTGTTCTTCCAGTCATTACTTCCTCCTTCCTCCATAAATCTACCATCATCCTGGCTTCTCATACCATATATTAGTTCTGCTTGCTTTGAACTTTGTGTAGATGGAAATTTACATTATGTGCTCTTTTGTGTCCAGTTCTTTGGCTCAAAGTCATGTTTGTGTGATGTCATCATGTTGCGGGCGGCAGGGTTTAGTCACCTTTTCCCTGCTGTATAGTACTCCCTTGTAAGAATGTGCACTCCATCCATTTCACTGTTTTGGGACATTCGAGATTATTTCCAGTTCGAGGCTATTTCAGATAGGATTTCCACGAACATTCATGCATATCTTTTTAGTGTGCGTGTGCACATATCGCTTCATCTATGTCTAAAGGAAGGAAGGAGTTTGGTTGGCACCACCGTAAAATAGGTTGGGAAAATTAAGGCACAATCGTACTCAACCAACCGGACAGGTTGCTCGTGAACAACCACTATACTTACACAGAGAAGCACAAGACACCAGGGCAGCCAAGAGAAGATGCTTGGGGAAGAGATGTGTCCTTGCGTGAGGGTGTAACACACAGAGAATAGGGAACAGAAACAGACCGTGTAATTAAGTACAAAATTGCACAGGCCCAGAGTACAGACAACTTTTAGAACCTCCTGGCAAAGACTAGACAGTGTAATACCAGGGCTGCATTCTCTACTCTTGCTCACTCACCCTGTCTGCGACAGAAGAGGTACCTGGAGGCCATTCATGGGAGAGGGAAAGGAGCTGTAGGTCTGAGGGTCATTTCTGTAGATCCCAGACATATTTCTGGCTGTGTCTTCTGCCCTCTGCCTCCCTCACGGAAATCGAGGCTAAAATCTCTGTGAATGGAGACACTTCAGATCCACTCTGCACACCCTCCACCCTTCCTACCCTACAGATGCAGGTCTGGGAGGGAGACGGGAGCCCTGTAGATGGCCCAGAAGCAAGTGGGGCTTATCAGATGCAAATATTCACCCCTGACAACTAAAGCTTGAAGCCTCTGTGTGTTTGGAAGCCAATGAATATAAGAAGCGCGGAGTAGGAGCTGAAAGGCTGTGGGGGGATTTGGGATTAGAGCACCAGGGTGGACAGTTGCGGCTGACATCATCATCATTATCATCGCCATCACACCACCACCTTCTTCATCCTTACAGTTGTATTACAAAAGAGTCTACAAAGAGCTTTCTGTTCCTTAGCTTTCCCATCTCTGCAGGGTGGCAGGGCAGGAATGACCCCCACGTCGAGGATTTGCCCCAGAACACTCTGGAGGGAATGCAGGGTCAGAACTCTAAGCGCTTCTCCTGTCCCTCCCTGGGAGCCCAAAGGGCAGCCGTTGGCTTGCTGGGTCTTAGGGAAGTGAAACCGGGAAAAGAGCGAGGGACACGTGCCCTGTGGGTGCAAGGACACAGAAGGCAAAAAGGTCTAGAAATGGGCAGAGGCTAAAGCGGTTGCGGGGTGGGAAGCGATGAAAGGTGGAAGGGTGTGCTGACTCAGAGCTCTGTGCCCTCTGAGGTAAGTCCGGAGCCACCTGGAAGAGGCACCGATGTCCACAGGGCACTCCCAGCCGGTGCCGCGGAGGTAGGGCGTGACCGCGTCGCACCCGCGCGCTTGGGCACTGCGGACTTCGGCAAGTCAATCTTCCCCGGGCGCCCCACGGAGGGTGGGAGCGCGGTGGCGCCGCCCCCTCCCGGACGCGCGTCGAGCGCCCTCTGTCACCCCACGCCACCCCGCCGGGGGGCCGAGGGCAGAGTCGGCCCGCCCAGGTGCGCCGGGGGTTGGCCCGCAGTCCGGAAGGTGCGCCGCCTCGTCCCGGGCCTGTGCCCTCGGCCTCCCCGCCGCGTGAAAGCGAAAGTGCCGGGCCCGCGAAGGGCGAGCTTCGGAGGCGGGGCCGGTGCGGACCCGGGACGGGCACCGGGCACTCGCCGGGCCATGGACGGGCTCGGCCGCCGCCTCCGAGCCAGCCTGAGACTGAAGCGCGGCCGCGGGGGTCAGTGTGGGGCCGGGGCGCGGGGGCGGCGGGGCGGGGGCCGGGGGAGCGCGGCGCGGGGGGCGGCTCCGGAGCCAGTCCGAGGGCCACTAGGAGCGCAGGCCCGGCGCCAGGTGAGCCGGGGAGGGGGCGCAGGTGCAGGGGACGGGGCCAGGTGGCGGCGGGGTAGGAGGTCAGAGGAGTGGCGAGGTCCTTGGGGGGGCGAGGGGGAGGCGGCCGGCCAAAGGAAGCCGTTGTGGGGCCCCGGGGCCACGTGTCCTTCCAGCCAGGAAGCTTGCGGTGCAACCGCAGTGTGCTTGAGGCGCCCTCCCGGAGCCCCCGCCTCAGCCCCGCCCCGCCCCGCCGCTGGGCTCGGTAGAAATTCGGCTCCCCGACGTGACCACCCCCAACTGAGGGCGGCGGGGCCAGGGAGAGCGTGGGACAGACCTGGGACAGACCTGCTCTGCTGCTGCTTTAGAGTGTGCCAACCAGACAGGGCACGCCTCCCCCAGCTTCCGACACCCTCCACCACCCTCCTCTACCCCCCCCCCCCCC
>NW_024423564.1:12596810-12653226 GCF_017311325.1 Ursus maritimus
CCCCCCCGCACCGTCCCAGGTGAGGGGACAAGAAGTACAGGGTTGAGGGGATTCAATTAGAAGTCACTGTACGTTCCCTTTCTTCTTAACAGGGACACTGGACTTTTCAAGAAGGCCATTAGGAATTCATTCATGTTTTCATTCATTCAACAAACATTTATTTAGACTTGTCGGTAGCCAGTGCTGTGGCTGGGCAGCAGTAACCCTTAGCTACTTGGCCCGAGATCCCACCTACCAAGGAGAAAGGAGCCAATTGGGAAGTAAATCAGGGCCATTCCCAGCTTTCTAACATTGGCAGTCAAAAAGCTGAGTGAGACCCCTTCCTACTCCAGGACCCCCGAATTGGGGAGATCTGGGAATGAGATCAGTGCCCCTTCTACCATCATTCCCACCCCATCCCCACCCCACCCCCAGTCCTTGCTGTTCTTCCTAAACACAGGCTTCCAGTATCTGGTCATTTCAAGGCAGAGAGGTCAGAGACCAGAGTGGGGGCAGGGCCTGGAACTAATGGTTGGAACGGAGTTCAGCCACTCTGGCGTGACTGGTGTCCTCTTTTCTCTGGAGAGTACTGGTCTGGTCTTCCCTGGGCTCCCTTAACCCTCAGAAATCTGTGTGAATGGAAGAGTTCTGCTTTTTGCAGCCCAGAGGAGACATTCCAGTTGTTTCCACTGACCCCAGCCCCCAAACTGGGCTGATGATTGTGCCTGGAGCAGCTTCCTGGGCATGGAGCAGCTGTGAGATGAGCAACCTGTATTAGCTGTCCTGAGGTCAGCCACCTGTCAGGCCAGGAGAGTTGCCCTCTTCATCTTTCACACCACTCTTTACCTTTCTGGGGAGTTCCCCATCTTCTTTTGCCCTTTTGGCCTCAGGGCAATTGTGTGATAAGAGGGTGTGTGTGTGTGTGTGTGTGTGTACATGCATGTGTAAATCATCCTGGTGGGAAGAAGTAGCAGTGGTGGTGGTCCTGAGTTAGGAGAAGCTGAATAGAAAAGGAAGGGCCAGCTTTCTAAATCAGAGTTCCAGAAAGTCCCCTCACCTATATTCTAGCTGGTTCTGTGACTTTAATCGGGTGCCTGTGGGAGGGGCTTCCAAGTCCTGGCGAAGGAACAGGTGTAACCAGACTCCTGACTTCCCCAAAAAGGGTGGTTCCCTCCTCAACTAAAACACTCAGGATAGTAATTTCATTCCAGGGCCCTGGGGATTAAATGAGATGACCTATTATTAGATGACCTATCCTATTAATAGGATAGAGGGTTTTCTCTTCTGCTTTTCTCTTCTGTTGATAAACCTCTTTGAAAGGAAGAAGAAAGCAATCTTTTTTCTGGATTTCTTGGGCTTCAGCCCAAAAGTCTAGTAACTTCTTTTGTTTGGTTTGGTGAGTTTTGCTGTTCTCCTGGCTCTCCTGATAAAGCAGGAGGAAATGGGCTAAACATGCAACCCAAAGGGTTTAGGGAAAGGAATAATTTCCTGAGGTTCTGGAATGATCAGTGAAAAGATTTGGGTTCTCAAAAGACCTTTGCAAACAGGAAGAACCCCACATTGGTGGGAGGTTTGGTGCGTACTGCATCTGGAAGGCGGGAGCATAGACATGGAGCTCTCATAATTCCTACTCCAAACAGACTCTGTTAACAGTCCCTAAATAGTCCCTGAGTTATTCTGTGCCTCAGTTTCCCCATCTGTATCAGGAAGATACTTGTTCCTCAGACAGGTGGTGAGGATTGTGCAACGTCTGTTCAGGTTGTGAGTAAGGCGTGGTGACAGTTCTGAGTGTTCTGGGTCATTGTCCTCACCATTACAGCATTTGTGACATCCTTATTTACTGAGATTGGGGTTCTCCCCACGAGTCATGCCTGGGGCCCTGAGTACTGGTTCTTACTGGTCCCACAAAAGCCTGATCTGGAGCTCATAAGAACAAGGCAGTCATCTCCCCCTATTCCAGCAATCCACTTTCTGCCAGAAAGCTGCAAATTCTTTGCTGGAGTGGCAGACACGGACACCAAACGCTTTGGCCTCCTGGCTCTTACCCCATGCATTTACTCGTTCAGAAGTTTATGTGAGAATCCCAGGTGATTTATTGCTAGTTTTCCCTTTTCCCCAGCCTCCAGACACAGCCTTGAGACACCACTAGAGCCCAAGGGGCCAGCTGCTCTGCTCTTAGCTTGGGCAGAACTATTGACCTGACCCAACAGGGAAAAAGAGACCGAGCAGGAGTAGGGGTGGGGCAGGGATCACCCCGTTGCTTTCCACTGTCATTGAGTGAGCCTCAGGCTGCTGACGCAACCAGTCCCCTACTGTGGGCCGGGGAGAATGTCCTGAGTCTGTGCTTCCTATCTGGGAAGAGAGATTCTTTGCTGGAGCCCTGGAGCAGGTCCCATGAGAGCAATCAGTCTTAGGATATGTTGCAGCGGGAGAGACATGTACCCCTGTCGATCATCCTGATGTAGCAGGAGCTCTCCAAGGCTCCAAGATGGATTTGCTCTCTTTTACCTCCAGGAGAGGACGGTTTTAGGTTCAGATCGATTTCTAGGACTCTCTCACTAGAAAAAATTTTCCATGGAGAGAATTAATGGACCGAGTCTATTTATCTTAATCAGGGGAGGCAGTGGCACGCTGACTGTGGGGAAGGTTTGCACCCGTGCGCTTGCTTGCAGTCCTCAAGTTCTGGAAGCTTCAGCGTGCTGCAAGGGGGCTCACAGGGTGGTTTTTTTTTTGTTTGTTTTTTGTTTTTTGTTTTTGTTTTTTTGTTTTTTTTTGGCCATAGTGAATCAGGTTGAATGGGAAAGGTCAGGAGTCAAAGTTATGGGGATATAAGATCCATGTGCTGGGGCTGGTGAGGTTGTAATGCCCAGTCAGCGCTGCTGGGCATTCTTCCCTGCCCCGAGGTTGTAAATAAACCCACTGCCCAATCAGCAGCGCAGGATTCAAAGCCCTTAGCCCTGAAGCAGCTGGGCCTTAGAGGTGTTTGCTCATGACCTTCTTTCTTGCCACACGCTGGGGCTCTTGGGAGGAGCTGAGGTCAGAGCTGCGGTGCCAGGATGCTGCCTCTGTCAACGCGGGCGTTCGGCTGCCTTCCTGGGTCCCGTCACATCCTTCTTGCTCAATCATTGGGTGCTCGGGATGGAAGCTGATCTCCCGTGTCTGGAAGGCATTGCGCGGCGTGGCTTCATGGAGTCGGGGTTGCAGGCCGAAGCGGCAGCCCCTGTCTTAGGCTTTCTGTAGCCAGCCCGGGTTGGAGGAAGGGGAAGCGCTCCATGCCCCTGCAGGCCGCAGAAGATGGAAGGACAAGTGGGAGGCAGGATGCTCAGGCTCTTCCGCAACTGCCTGCCTCGACTCCGAGCAGGTCTGAACTGGATTGCCCGCTTCCTGTTTTCTAGGGTGACCCTCTTCGCTGGGGCTGTTTCTTCCTTGTCTTCCATGTAGAGTCTTTATAGCCTGAACTCCACCTGGCCCCCCATGGGGCTCGGCCCGGAGGCTTCCCCTGTTGGATAGCAGAACCAGTCGTGCGGCCACGGGGGTTGGTGTGGCCACAGACACAGGACGCTGGTGGGACCTTTTCTGATTCGGGTCCATGTCCACTCAGGCCTTACTGCTTCGGGTACTGCCCTGGGCACCTTTGGGTGGGCACAGTCTCTGCCTCGGGGGCAGAGGGCCTCCCGAGTGGCTCCCCAGTCCATTTCCTTGGCTTCCAAATCAGCGGTTTCTGTCCTCCTCGTGGCTCCCTGTTGCTTTCAGAAATCTCCCAGGGCAGGCATGAACACTGCCCAGATGGCTCTGACCCTGTGCCAGGCCCTGAGTCACTGGGCAGACTCTGGGGAACTTAGAGGCATGGCAGCCCTGAGGGGTGAAGTTGCCTGGAGCCACACAGACCCCTTGGGGCACAGGCCACTGAGATACCAAGTGGGCCCTGGACCCTGGTGTCTTGGTTTCAGGATCTCTCCAGGACAATCTGAGGGACAGCGGAAAGGAACCAGAAAGGGCCCAGGAGCACTGTCTGCCCGCCTTTGCTGGAGGGCAACACTTCTTTGAATACCTCCTCGTGGTTTCCCTCAAAAAAAAGAGTGCGGGGGCTGACTATGAGCCCACCATCACCTACCAGTTTCCCAAGGTAAGGACGGAAGGAGTGGGCAGGGGAAGACAGGGTTTGGGTGTTTGAGAGGTGGTGGGGGGAGGGGTGCCCTCTCTTCCACTCCACCCTGCCAGGGCTTGAGTCTAGAGCCGCCCTGTGCTCAGTGCTCCTGTTTCCTTCAGGCCCAGCCCGGTTTCCTGTTATCACCCACAGAATCTAGGTCTGGCTTCTTTGCAGGGAACTGACCTGGGCTCCCTAGCTAGGAAACGAGGCTGGTTCTTCTGTCCCTCTTGGGGCCTCCTTGTTCTTCCAAATTGCAGCCTCAGTCACCCTTCTCTCTAGAGAGGCTTGCCTTCTGCCAAACCTCCTTGCAGGCCTCCCCTCCCTGAGGTGGGGGGGGGAAGGAGAGGGTGGGGCAGGCTCGCAGCTGATGGGCAGGCTCAGCCGGTGGCCACAGCCCCAACACCAGGCTCCTTCTTGTCTGCTCCCCTGCTAGGGTAAGGGGTGGGGTTACAGCACCCTTCTCGTTCACCCTGACGGCTCCGCAACTGAGCTGGCCACGTCTCTTCTCTGATGTGGTCTCTCACGTGGCCCTCCCAGGAGGCCAGGCAGCCTCTGGGCCTTTCTGTATCCAGTGAAGCCTTGGCCCCCTTCCTGCCTATGTGGGTCCTTAGGAACCTGATGTCTAACTCAGGCTGGTGTAGATTTGGCCTAGGAGGGGCTGTTTCAGCCTTGGGATGGGTCCAGCCCCAGAACAAAGTCCCTGTGCACAGAGTGACAGTTAGAGGCACACTTTGAGTCCCTGCCAGTAGGAAGGCTTATTCTCAGACTGCTGTAGAGCCTCAAAAGAAGCCTGCCAACGCTCAGGCCCTCTCCGCCTGCCGTGACCTCCACAATTCACTGTTCTCTTTTCCCGTTCCTTCTAGCGGGAGAACCTGCTTCGGGGCCAACAGGAAGAGGAGGAGCGGCTGCTCGGAGCCATCCCCTTGTTCTGCTTCCCAGATGGGAATGAGTGGGCCCCGCTCACTGAGTATCCCAGGTAATTGCTTGGGCCTGGGACAGAGGAATCTGGGACTAGGGGAGACGAGACAGGTGTGAGCTCTGTGGGCCCCGTGGCTCCCTCACTTGCTCTGTATGCCAGTTTCTCACCAGCTTCCCTCCTGACGGGGAGGGACTGGAGTTGACTCACTTATAAACATCTTGCCCGGAGTCCCCCAAGGCCAACGATCTTGGCCAACCAGGTTGACCAGTCAGTCACCTGTGTCCAGAGAAGGGCAAGAATCTCTCACCTGTCCTGGGAATGATGGTTACCACGTGTTGACTGCTTCTGGCAAACGCTGGACTTCGTGGAAGGCCTTTGGCTTCTAAGAGGGCAATGTGGCCAAGTCCCTTTGGCATCAGCACTGGAATTGGCTGCCTGAGTTCGGATTTTGGCTTTACCACTTTTGAGTCAACTGACTTTGGATAAGAACGACCTTCTCAGCCTCAGAGCCTTTGTCCTGAAAGTGGGGATAGTATTTGAATCCACCTCAAAGGGCTGTTTTGAGAATTAAATGAAGTGGCGTGTTTAGAGCTGGATGCTGATAAGCCCTTAATAAATTACTGATGTTATTATTACTCTCATGATTAATCAGCAGCTCCCCTCTGCCCTCCTGACCCCCTCGGCAGCTGTCTGAGGCTGCCCACCTTCCTCTTTTAGTATCCTGTGAGTAAATGCAAACCATGTGTCTGCCCTTCCTCAGGGAGACCTTCTCCTTCGTTCTGACCAACGTGGATGGGAGCAGGAAGATCGGCTACTGCAGGCGTCTCCTGGTCTGTGCTGCTCAGAACTGCCCCCTCCTCTCTGCGGCCCGCTCCGCTCCACGGCTGGGCTTGCTCGAGCTTCAGCTGCAAAAGCCAAGGCTCCCTGGCAGTAGTGGTGGCCGGGAGAGCCCAGCCCAGCACCTGCTGCCATGTTAGTGCCCCCTGCGACCCTGCAGGAACGGGACACAGGCCCCTCCTTGCCCACCCAGGGGACCTTGGCTGGTCGTGCTGCGGTCTCTGCTCTCCCCCAGGCTTTCAACAGCTCGCCCGGTGGGAGGCTCCTACCCCATCCTCCCTCCAGCTTCTGTACCCAGGCCTAGCTGCCTCGGCCCCAGGAGCCTCCCAGAGCATAGACCGGGATTCAATGACTCTTGGGTCTCGAGAGCATTCTCCAAGTGCGTTTACAGTGCTGTTGTCTCTAGCCATTCCTTCATCTCCACAGCCCCCTTGCTCCTGTTCTCTGCAGTCCGCAGATGGAGCTGGTGCCGATGGCGGCAGAGCTTGGCCCCTGCCGGGCCATCTGCTTTTGACTTTGGTGGCTGCTTCGGCCTCCCTGCTGCCCATGCCACAAACAGAACCTCTGTGCAGCCAGGCCTTTCTCCATCCGACCCACCTCTCCCCACGAGTCCCCCGGCCCCAGGCTCCAGCCTTGTGCGCCATCAGCCCCAGCTGGGAGAAGCCCTGGGGAGGCTGCAGCCCTGAAGGGCCTCTCTGTCCCTCCCCAGCCCGCCGGCCGCGGCCCTCGCCTGCCCAAGGTGTACTGCATCATAAGCTGCCTCGGCTGCTTCGGCCTGTTCTCCAAGGTAGGGGTGGAGCAGGATTCCTCAGGGCCTGACCCGTCTGTGCTCCCCAGGGCCCTGAAGGGAGCTCTGCCCTCACAGCCAGGGGCAAACCAAGGCACGCTTGGGGAAACTGAGGCAGAGAGGCGCTTGGGCTTGACTTGAGTTTGGAGAAAAGTGGGCATTGAACCCAGGGGACGGTCTCCCCTCCGGAGAGCCCAGGCTCCCCCTCTGGTCAGGTGAGAAAGCAGGGAGAGCCCCAGGTTAGGAGGCGGGATTTTCCCGTTCCTCATCTGGCAAACTCCTGCAATGATCCTTCACCTCCCTGACTCATGGTCTGGCACGAGGAGGCTCGAATGAAGTGACGCGGGAGACCCGGAACACTGAACAAATACGAGGACAATTACTATACAGAGTCTAGTATACTATTCCGAGACTCCCTCTGACTCCTCTGAGGGTTGAGATCTCTAGGGCTTCTCCTGCTGGAGTAACTGGAGTGCCAGTACCCCTGAGTCAGCCCTCAGAATGGACGGGGCGTGTCTTGGGGTCGCGAAATAGCTTCCATGTGCCAGTCCCGAGCAGGCCCTTGGGAGGATGAGGGCGGGACACTGTCAGCCTTTGGCCTTTGCTTGGAGGAGTGTTCCTCCGCACAGGGCTCTGAGGGATGGAGTCTGGCCCTGGCCCTGGGGAGCCTCCAGTGGAAGTCGGGGGCAGCTTGTCCCCCAAGAGGCCCAGGCTTTGAGGCTCCCACCGCATCCAGCATGACTGGAACATGGTACCATCGTGGATGATGGTTTACTCTGGGATGACTCCTGGGGGGAAGACAGTTTATGTCGGGCGCTAGGAGGAATGGGGACTGGTAAAGACGGTAAGAGGAGGAAGGCGGCAGGTCGCGCACGGGAGATAAACCGCAGACCGGGCTCTGCCAGAGAGGAGAGCGAAGCAGCTGGCAGAGGGGCCTGGAAGGTCCTCAAGGACGGGCTGGACCAGGGCCGGGGTGGGGTTGGTGGGATAGTGGGGGATATGGGGGGCCTCCCGGCGGCTCCCTTTGAGCCTTGCCTCCCATGAGCCCTTGCCTTGCAGATCCTGGACGAGGTGGAAAAGAGGCACCAGATCTCCCTGGCGGTCATCTACCCCTTCATGCAGGGCCTCCGAGAGGCGGCCTTCCCCGCGCCTGGCAAGACCGTCACCCTCAAGAGCTTCATCCCCGACTCGGGCACGGAGGTGGGTTACTGAGGGCGTGAGCCCCTCCCTAGCTGGTGAGGGCAGGCTTGGGGGGCGCCGCTCTCTCTCGGTCCTGCCATCCACTGGGTCAGCACGAACAGACTGAGCCAGGCAGGGCCGGGGGCCAACTGCAATTACCAACAGAGCTGAAAATCAAGCCCACAGTTTCTGATCCTCGCAACCTGACATTCACAGGCACCTCATGACTGCTCAAGCCACCAAGACTTGTATTTATAATAAATGAAGCACGTAAGCTGACGTTCCTGGGGCTAGAATGGACAATGCCCGCAGCCCCCAAACTGCCGCTTTCCCCCATTCTCCTCTTCCCATGTACGTCCAGTCTCTTTACCGCATGGCCTCCACCTGTCTACTTCTTATCATCCGTCCCTGCGTCCCCACCCACGCCTCGCGGGGATGCTGCAGTGGCAGGCACTAAGCAGACAAGGCAGCAAGCAGGACATCATTTTAAGAATCCCAGTCCTGACCCCGGGGACCGTGGAAGATCGGTGTCTCTCTCCGAACCTTGGCTTCCCCACATAAACATAAGGGGAGGGGCTAGACTTTTCCCCTTTCTCCAAAATGCTTGCCACGCACCAAGCTATACTGTTTCTGGATGTGAAGTGCTGAGTGCAATGAATGCGATTCCTGACCTCCTGGAGCTTAAAGTCTAGCAGAGGAGACAGACGTTAACTAAGTAAACGCACGAAGAAAATCTATAATTGAAAAAGGCGCGACAGGGATGCAAGGGAAGAAATGCTGCCTGAGGACATGATGGGAAACACACATCGAATTGGGGGGGCTCTGAGACAGAGGGAGGGGGAGACAAGAAGAGTGACCCAGGGGAGACCTGACCTGTGAAGGCCCTCGGGCAGGAGAAATGCACTGGAGGGGCGGGTGCGGCCTGTGGGCCAGGCTGGGGACAGATCAGCATGGCCCTGAGCGCGAGGGAAAGGGAGGAAATCGTGGATGGGCTTCCAGCACGGGAGGGGCGGAATCAGACGGACGTGGGTAGGGAGACCGGAGTGGAGGCCGGTGGAGGCCCAGCATCCGGGGCCCTGCGCTGTTTCAGTGCGGTGAGGCCTCCTCTTCTCTCCCAATCCCCTGCAGTTCATCTCTCTGACGCGGCCCCTGGACTCCCACCTGGAGCACGTGGATTTCAGTTCTCTGCTGCGCTGTCTCCGCTTTGAGCAGATCCTGCAGATCTTTGCCTCTGCGGTGCTGGAGAGAAGAATCATCTTTCTGGCAGAAGGTCTCAGGTGGGTCCAGCCGCTGAGCAGCTCTCCTGGGCTGAATGGCACCCCCCAGCTCAGGGGACAGGGCCGGAGGGCTCTCTCAGGCTGTGGGACCCCGTGCTCACCCTCCTGCCTCCGGGTCTGATTTTGTGTGAAGCCTAGTAGAGAAACAGCTGTTGCAATGCCCCTGCTTCTGCCTCCCAACTTGACTGCTTTTCAAGCCTGAAGAAAGTTCCAGATTCAGCTCTGAGCAGGGCCTGAAGTGTTTCTGGGCCAGCTCAGGCGGAGACCAGTCAGGGTGGGTGCAGATGTAATTCTACTCGTGATGGCTTAGGGAGGGAGGGAGGGAGGGCACAGGACAGGGTGAGAAGACCTATATATTGGTATGGAGGTCAAGCCCGTCATCCTCAAGGGCAAACACATCTCAGGTATCCATTTACTCACTCATTCAACAAACATTATATTGTGTGTCAACTGTCTGCCAGATGCCGAACGTCAGGAAGATACAGACAAACAAGACATGGTCTTTGCCCTTAGGGAGTGTAGAATTTTCTAGTGGTTGGAAGCAGAGGTGTTGAACTCAGCAGGACAAGGTTCAAATCCAATATATTCTCCTCCTTCAGCTGTATGCTTCCCCTTAGGTCAGTTTCTTAACTTTTTTTTTTTATTACATTATGTTAGTCACCATACAGTACATCCCTGGTTTTTGACGTAAGGTTCGATGATTCATTAGTTGCGTATAACACCCAGTGCACCACGCAATACGTCACGATCTCCTTGTCTGTAAAATCAAGACAACGATTGTACCTACCTCACCAGGTTGTGTCGAGGGTTAAATGAAACCGTGTACAGCAGGTTCCGACCACCCTGCCAGGCACACACATATTGGTAAGAGCTAGCTGGGATTTTGGGGGGGGGGCGGGGTCTTATAATTTACTTATTTTATTTATTTTTATTTTTTAATTGTTCCTTTTTATGACGTATAGTTGACACACAGTGTTATATTAGTTTCAGGTGTGTAGCGTGTTGATTCAACAATTCTGCACATGAGGCAGTGCTTCTCAAGACAGGTGTCGTCAACACCTGTCACCATGCAACATTATTACAACGTGATTGACCATATTCCCTATGCCGTACTTTTCATCCCCACGACTCATCTATTTCATAACTAGAAGTCTGTACCACTCTTAACCCCCTTCACTTATTTCGCCCATCCTTCCTCACACCTGCGCTCTGGCAACGACCAGTTCGTTCCCCGTAGGTATGAGTCGGTTTCTGCTTCTGTTTGTTTGGTTTTGTTTTGTTTTGAGGATTCCACATAGAAGTGAAATCATACGCTATTTGTCTTTGTCTGACTTATTTCACTTAGCCTAATGTCCTCTAGGACAGCCAGGCTGGTAAGAGTGGCAAGATTTCATTATTTCACGTGGCTGAGTGACAGGCCCCTGCATATACATGTTTTTATGCTTTCATCAGTTGATGGACACTTAGGATGTTTTCCTGTCTTGGCTGCTATAAAGTGCTGCAGTGAACCTGAGGTACATACAGCTTTTCAGATTAGTGTTTGCACGTTCTTTGGGTAAACACCCAGCAGAATTTCTGGGCTGGATGGTAGTTCCACTTGTAATGTTTTGAGACACCTTTGCCCTGTTTTCCACAGGGGCTGCACCAGTTTGCATTCCCACCATCAGTGCGTGAGGGATCCTTTTGTGCCACGTCCTCACCAACACTTGTCATTTCTTGTCTTTTTGGTACTAGCCATTCTGACGGGCGTGAGGTGGTACCTCCTGGTGGTTTTCATTTGCATTTCCCTGACGATGAGTGGTGTTGAGCATCTTTGCGTGTGTCTGTTAGGCCATCTGTGTGTCTTCTATTCAGGTCCTCTGCCCATTTTCTGATAGCATGATGATATTTGGCGCTGAGTTGTAGGAGTTCATATATTGTAGATGTAAACCCTTTATCAGATATACCATCTACACATCTTCTCCCATTCGGTCGGTGGCCTTTCCATTTTATGGAGGGTTTCCTTTGCTCTGCAAAAGCTAGCTGTTATCCTTAATAGTAAGTTCACAGTTGAATATACCTCTGGGCATAGTCGAAGAAGGGTACGGTCATGTCTTGGCCTCTGCCTCTCAGGGGCCTCAAGTCTGAGAAAAACATGGGGAGACATGTGACAGAATGGAGGAGAAAAATATCATGAAAGAGTGGGAGGCTGACCGTCTATTGGTGTCTGGCAAGGGAGAAAGCCAATGAGACTGGGCTGACAACCCTGGTTCTGTCTTTTAGGGAAGAAGAAGAAAAGGACCTTAGGGACTCAAATGTGAGGCCAGAGGGTCAGGTGGATATCATGGGTTTTGGAGGAGAGGAAGTTTGGGCAGGGAGGAAGGCCTGTGGGTTGAACCTTCTACAAAATCAGTGATAACCAAAAAGGCCCTCGTTGTGAGCCAAATCCTTAAGGGAAGTGGTGTAATCTTTTGCTCTGGAAAGAGTGCTTCCACTTTCAACCCTGTAGAAAAATGAGAAGGTTCTGTTGTGGCTGGAGCTGGGGTTCCTACCTTCCCCCCAAGATCAGTGTTCAGGAAGTAAAGGTGATTCCAGGTGCCAGCTGACCTGGATACAGGCCCAGGCTGGCAGGAGCTGCCTCTCAGGTGCTCACTTTCTCCACGGAGATCCCACCACTCCCCACTTCCTTCCCACACTGAGTTTGTCAGGTCCCCGAAGCCCAGGCAGGGAGGGGACTTCCAGTCAGCCTCAGCTGGACCCTCAGAGACCCAATCTTTCTAAGTCAGGAAGCACGAGCTCCATACCAAGAACTGAAACAGGGTTTCTGCCTCCGTGTTTTTATTGGCCTTGGTTTGAGGGTTGTTTGGGGAAAGGAAGAGCCATGAGAGGCGAGCACAGGGAGCGGGGCTGGGTGTGTGTGTGTGTTGGAGGGTGGGGTGAGGAGTCGGCCTGAGCTGTGAGCGAGGCAGTAATCATACAGGGAATGCTTCACTGGAAGGGTGGAGGGGCCACCTCTCTGGGACTTTCCGGCTAGCAATCGCCGGGCAAAGGTTCCTGGAATCCAGGAATTTCCCAAGCTAGCTCAGGCACCAACCTGTTAACTTTAAATAACCTCGAGGGGTCAGAGGGAGCTGTGAGAGGTAAAGACGGGGTGGGTGAGGGTGGATAGCCACACGGAGGAAATAGGGCTCGGCCTCTCTGCTGTGCTCCACTGTTTACATGTTTGTCTCCTTAACTACGCTGAAGTCTGTTAAGCAGGGTCAGTGCCTTGACTTCCTGGTACCCACATCCTTAGCGCAGGGGCGAGCCTATAGGAGGGCTCACCCAGTGACTTGCTGGAGTGAAGGCATTTCCTCTTCCCTCCTCTTTGGGGCCACTCGTGTTTTTGTGCGGGGGTGAGAGAGAGGACTAACTGGGAAAAGAAGGGTCAGAGAGAGGCCCTGTCCTCTAGGAGAGGAGCCCCAGCCTCCTCTGGTTTCCGTCCCTCCCCTCCCAGCTACCCTTTGTCACAAGCTCTGCGACCAGCACAGCTCCCAGACTTGCTTCTACGGTGGGCAGGGGAGGGGCCGCGGGGGCTGCGTGGGGGGTGGAGGCGCAGGGAGGCCTCTCTGACTCGTGCTGTCTGTGCCCTGTCCCCAGCACCCTGTCTCAGTGCATCCATGCTGCTGCCGCACTGCTCTACCCCTTCAGCTGGGCACACACCTACATCCCTGTTGTCCCCGAGAGCCTTCTGGACACTGTCTGCTGCCCCACTCCCTTCATGGTCGGAGTCCAAACGCGCTTTCAGCAGCAGGTCATGGATAGCCCCATGGAAGAGGTACGGTGCCGGCGCCGCAAGAAGGGGGTGTGACTCGGAGCCCGGCACAGCCGGAGTCAGACCTAGGCTCTGGGGCTAACAGCTGTGTCACCTGGAGCAAGTTGCTTCACCTCTTTAAGCCTGAGCTTCTGATCTGTAAAATGGGGATAGCGGTGTCCGAGTGCTAGGGATTGGAGGGGAAATAACCTGCAAAAAGCTCATAGCTTGGTGCTTCACATAATTGATGCTCAGTAAGGGGCTGCTTCCTCCTCCTGAACGATTTCTTTTTGAACGTAAGGGGCAGCTTTTGCAGGGGTCATCCAGCTGTCCTAGGTCAGCTCTGGGCTGTCCCCTCTCTCGTCGGAATGGACAAGCACAGCTGGTCTGTACAACACACAGCCCACTAGAATTCATTCGCATTCCTTGCAAGTGAGCTAACATAGCCCCTCCCCCCCCCGCAAACTATGAGTTTTGAAAAATGTGGATTTTTGTAGCAAGAGTTATTTCTTTTTTTAATTTTAATTTATTTTAGGGGGGATGTGTGCATACAAGTGGTGGGGTGGGGTGGGTGCACAGAGGGAGAGGGGGAGAATCTTAAGCTGAGCTCAGAGCCAGAATGTGGGGCTTGATCTCACAACCTTGAGATCATGACCTGAGCTGAAATCAAGAGTCAGATGTTTAACTGACTGAGCCACCCAGGCGCCCCAGGTTATCTTTCTTTCTTTCTTTTTTTTAAAGATTTTATTTATTTATTTGACAGAGAGAGAGACAGCGAGAGAGGGAACACAAGCAGGGGGAGTGGGAGAGGAAGAAGCAGGCTCCCAGTGGAGGAGCCTGATGTGGGGCTCGATCCCAGAACACTCGATCCCAGGGATCACGCCCTGAGCCAAAGGCAGACGCTTAACGACTGAGCCACCCAGGTGCCACCCCAGGTTATCTTTCTGATGACCTCAGAGCTCACTGGGCTAATGAGGATATAGGTCCCTATCCCCCTTGATTCTGCCATCTTGTTTCTTAGCAATGCCCCAGCCACACCGGAGGGCGCAGTGGTGAACATGGGCACTGGTGGCGTAAAGCTATCCCCAGTGTGGGAAAGACAACTCAAAGCATGCGCTCTGCTGTGAGTTGTCGGTAGCCACTTTCCGAAGATCACGTTACTATAATCTCCAGCTACAAGAGTTACTTAAGTATGCCTGCGTGGGCTAACCATTGGCGCCCCTGTGCAAAGGGCTGACCAAGGGAAGAGGTGGGGTCTCGTGGTAAGCGCTAAAGAGGCAGGAACCAGCCCTGGCGGGAGGACTTTTTCCATTTGCATAAAAAATAACAGAGGCCCCACAGGCAATGATGGAACCTAGCACCACAGAGAGACCCAAAGCCCTTCTTATACAAAGTGTTGCTAGGAAGTAAAGAAGCAGGCTGTTTCCCTTCCTCGTTTCCTTGGCCTTCCCAGCCCTCCTCAGAAGTGCTGAGTAGACGGGCCCTTTGAAGGAGCCTTTGCCATGTGACTAACTGGGTCAGAGTATCAGCCCCATGTTTGGCAATGACTTAAAATGTCCCAACCCTAGGAGTTATGAAACTTGCTGACGCTGCAGTTCCAGCTCCTCCCCTGACAGCCGGGCAGGAAGACACCCCAAGGCCAGCCAGACTGCAGCCCCTGCTATCCAAGAGCCTTGGCCCATTTTAGTCCTCAGCAGCTGCTCTGTGAAATGGACAGGGGATGAGGAAGGGGGAGGGCCAGGGGCCACTGTGGCTATAGGGGGGATTCTCTGCCCACAGAAGCTCTGGAAGGCATTACTCGACAGCAGTCATGTAGCAAATATTAGAAAGATTTTGGGGAATTTCTTCATGCACATTCTTAGCTCCCTGAAATGAACAGCCTTCCTTGAATAAAGGCCTCTGAGCCTGTGTATTCAAGTGGTCTCAGGCCTGGACTAGTTCAGCTCTTCTCACCGATGACGAATAATTACACCGCCGGCTCTGTCTTTTGGCACACTTTCCGGTCCCTCTTTCCCTTTATTTGGAAGAAGGGAGCATAGAAGGATCATTCACCAAACATACAAGACCAAGAGTCTAAACTGAAAAGATGGGCCCAGCAGGCATTTAAATGACCAACCCAGGCTTCGAGGGATCCTGGTAAACTGCGGAGCAGAGGCCCCGTCTAAAGGAGGCAGGTGCACTCTGTTCCATCCGGACATGGTCCTTTGGAAACGTGGAGCAACCAGTGTTAGGGCTGCTGACTTGTCAGAAGCCCCCAAAGCAAATTTTATGTGAAAATTTCCAATTTAAGTATTGGAAACCAACTCGATTATTTAAAAATAGTCTGAGTCTCAAAGAAACAGATCGACAGGTTGGAATCTAACCAGCAGGATGCCAATTTGTAATGTCAGGTCTAGACGGAGGGCCCCTCCGGCAGTGATGCACTGTGCTCCCCTTCCCCGCAGCCTGCAGACATGTGGTCTCCTCACTGCCTTTCCTTCCCTGTTCCTGTTGCCCTGGGCTCATTTCCTTCTCTTCCTGTTTCCTGCGGGAAAGCCCAAAGATCCCAGGGGGTTTTCAAAGTAGGACTCCCGGGCAATCGTACATAAAGTTGTTGCAAGCATTAAAAGACCAAAAGGTGTCCATTGCTGGCCTCAATGTGACCAGGGGGCAGGGAGCTGAAGGCGTGGGGAGGAGAGCGACGCAGTACCTAGGACAGCTCAATCTAGGCTTGGAAACCGGTTCTCCTGTTTGTAGGACCTCAGGCGACTTCTTCGCTTCCACACCTGCAAAATGGGGATAGTGCCTCCCTCTACAGGACTGTGGGGAGGACTGAACAGGAGAAAATGTGCAAAGCCTGATCGTGTGCACCATGTGCTAAATGTTCCATATATAGAAGCCATTCCTATGATCAGTGTTTCATTAAGAGAGTGACTGGCTCTGGTTGCCCCAGTTGTCTTCCCTCCTACCTCAGAGCTCCCCCTGCCCTTCCTACACCCTCCTGCCTTTTCCCAGGAAGGGAGAATTGCCCGTGCTGATCTTGTTGCCACTTGGGCTGACAGGTGCAGCCACGGGCAGAAATGCAGGTGCTAAGTGCTCCTGAGGCTCTGATGGGAAGAGAGAAAGCCGTTCGTTCTGTGTTTATTTCAGGTCCTGTTGGTGAATCTTTGTGAAGGAACCTTCTTAATGTCGGTAAGTGTCTGGGCTCTGACCCCCTGCAGGCCCATCACCAACTCCACCACTCTTGTGCCTCCCATGCTCCACCTACTTGCACAAGCGTGAGAACCCATGCTAATAAGGGCTCTCGCAAGGAGCCCGCGGCAAAGACGCAGACGGCTTCACTACGAGGCGGTCGGTTTTGGTGCCTCTGGAGCAGGGATGTAAGCCCCGTGCCACAGGGATACAGGGGAGACTTGCTAATGTTTACCGTCAGATGGAAGGCCAAGATGCAGCTTCTGTTGCTTCTCTCCTACGTGGCCAACTTGGGGTGGAGTCGGGGTGTAGAACTGATGCCCTCCTCAGGCTTTCTGCCAACACTGCACACCTCCTCCCAGACTGCTTGACTTCCGAGCTCTCCTCTCCTAGGTTGGTGATGAAAAAGATATCCTTCCACCCAAGCTTCAGGATGACATCTTAGACTCCCTTGGTCGGGGGACCAATGAGCCACAGAGTAAGTCCTGGGCCCCCCTTATTTTGGGTTTTTCCACAGAACCCGAGGAAAGGATTCCCAGCCATCCCAGCGAGAACTAAAATGGACTCACTCAGCAGTCCTAGGCTAGTCACAGGGGCCTAGATTCTAGGGCAAGTCTGAGTGTGAGATTTTATTCTTCCTAAGCCCTGGTGGAGAACCTGTACCCAGTCTCCCATTTTAATCCGTAATTATGAGCCCGATCCTAGTCACTTCCCCAGGAGCGTTCGGCCTGCCTCGGAAGCCACCTGGAGGCAGGAGCGGTGGTTCTTCTGAGACGGCCTCCGTGTGTCTCCTGCAGCTTCAGAACAGCTCAACGAGCATGTTTCGGGCCCGTTCGTGCAGTTCTTTGTCAAGACTGTGGGCCACTATGCTTCCTATATCAAGCGGGAGGCAAACGGGCAAGGCCACTTCCAAGAACGGGCCTTCTGTAAGGCTCTGACCTCCAAGGCCAACCGCCGATTTGTGAAGAAGTTTGTGAAGACACAGCTCTTCTCCCTTTTCATCCAGGAAGCAGAGAAGAGCAGGAACCCTCCTGCAGGTAAACGGTGACAGCCCCTTATCATTCCAAGCCCAGGGAGGGTCACTGCCTCCAAGGCAGGTGTGGCCCTAGGATTAAGAGCTTTGGCTCTGGAGTCCCACAAAATAGATGCAGTCTTGTTGGTGGGATTGGACCAAAATAACCGGAAGCCTCAGGAAAGGCCTCTGAGATGCCATTTTGTACAAATTGCTCTGTTTTAATCTGGAGCTAATGTTTATTAATTATTCTATTTGTGGGCTCAGTTTTGGGCCAAACTGAATAGCTGGCTCTCGAGAGGCCTGTGAGGACCTGGGAACCCTGACGGAAATGTGGGTGTGGCAGGGGAGCACAGGGAGCAGACGGAGAGGCTATTTCTGATCCTCACTCCTACACTCATCATCGTCCGCCTGCCCAGATGACATGACCCTAACACCTGTATCTGAACCCACAGGCTACTTCCAACAGAAGATACTTGAATATGAGGACCAGAAGAAACAGAAGAAATCAAGAGAAAAGACTGTGAAATAAGGGCTGTGGTCAACAGGACTAGATTCACAGGGCAGTTTTGGACTTTGGTCCCTGCCAGCATGGTGGGATCGGCAAAGCGTGCCGCCGCCTCCAGAATCCACAGCCTTCTTCCGAGTCCTGGTAACCAGGTCTTGCTTCAACCTGGCGTCTTGAGTGTGGGATCCGTGGAATCAGCCTTCTCTGGACTGTGGAAGGCTCTGACTTCGGTGCCCCTAGAGCGGGGCTCCAGGCGGCACGGGGACACAGAGCAGCAGGCCGCAGGAGCACAGGTGTCATGGGGACTCAGAAGGTGCTGGGGCCACCCTCTTCCAGGAACCACTGTCACAAAACCCTCACCACAGAAGGCAGTTGTGGCCCAAAGGCTCAGTCTCTCCACATAAGAAAGAATCTGTGGACATGTGAAGCTAGGAATAAAGATGAAAATCTCCTTGTTGTTTTTGTGTTATCTTTAGCTTCCGCTCCAGGGTGGCGCTGTGGGGGGAGAACCAGGAGCACAAGGCAACAGATGGGAGAGTAAACTGGACTGAGAGTGGGGGACCTGGGCACAGTGGCCCAGAACTCTGGGGCTGTGTTTGGAGCGGGAGAACTATGAGGTCAGCAGCTCTGCTTCTAACAGGAAGGTGGGGGACACTGGGAGAAGCAGCAACAGCACTGGGACGGGGCAATGGTTCTTGGTTCTAGCCAGGTGTGCCTTCCAGAACCTGGGAGGAAAGGCTGCTGGCCAGGGAAGCATCTGCGGTCTAGGGCCACTTGAGGGTAAGAAATTTCAGTTTCTAGAAGCCGATGAAGAGCTCTACACTGCCTCCATAGACAGGTCTGTCTGCCCATCACTTCCGGTTTGGAGCCTTCAGTTGTAGACATCCAGCTTCCACTTGGTTATTTTGAGAAGCCCAGTTCAACTCTTTAGCTAAAGATAGAGGGACTGCTTCACTGCCATTTTTCCCCTTTTAGAAAAAAGTATCATAATCTTAAGAGTCCGAAGGAGTTTAGTGGTCCACCTTGTCCATTTTCCCTCTATACTTTTTTAAAAAATATTTTTACTTATTTGAGAGAGAGGGCGCACGTGGCAGGGAGTGAGGACAAGCAGACTCAGCGCTGAGCACACAGCCTAACAGGGGGCTTGATCCCACGACTCTGAAGATCACGACCTGAGCTGAAATCAAAAGTCGATGGCTTCACTGACTGAGCCACCCAGGCGCCCTCTCCCTCTCTACTTCTAGTGACAGCTTCCGTTTCAACACTGTAAGGGATGGGAAACATTTAGAAGCCTCTTGTCTTTCAAAACTTTCATCTTTTTAATGTGTGTATGTGCCCTCGCATTCTCCTGCATGCACTTCTCTACCCCAGATGCTGGAGAAGTTGCTAGCAAACAAAAATAAAGGGAGACTTCTCTCTACTGCTAGAGTCTAGCAAAGAAATTGAACGTTTCGCTGTCACTGCTACTCAAGATTACACGGGACTAACGGAAGCATTAAAAGTGCAAGAAAGCAGAGTTCCGACTGCCAGCTGAGGCAGTGCTGCGACTGTTGAGCCAGGATTACGGAAACAGGGTAGAAATAAAAATAAGAAGACACTTTGTTTTAGTCAAGTTTCTTTTCTGCTGTCCCCCTCCATTCAAGCAAGCGTACTATCCACATAAAACGGAAACAGATCTGGATGAGAGCTAATGAAGCTATCTGGTTCTCATTTCAAACTGCAGTATACTGATGAGCCAGAATAGGAGTACGACTTTTCGGTAACCGTCCAGAGAGGCCCAAGCCTCTCTCCTTGAAAATTTCGGGGAAAGGTTTGAGATTCCTAAAAAACATAATCTTGGGGGTGCCTGGGTGGCTCAGTCAGGTAAGCCTCTGTCTTCAGTTCAGGTCAGGATCCCAGGGTCCTGGGATCGAGCTCTGCATCCGGGCTCCCTGCTCACGGGGGAGTCTGCTTCTCCCTCTCCCTCTGCCCCTCCCCCCTGCTCGTGCTCTCTAACAAATAAATAAATCTTTCAAAATAAGTAAAAATAAATAAATGATGCTCCCTTTAAAAAAAGATATAATCTCTAGGGTGACAAGTGCAACAACAAAAAAAACCCATTGAGAGGGAAAATGAACACAGTTCTCCTATGTTTCATTTTTTTGTTTTTGTTTTTAGTTCTCCTAGGTTTTAAATTAAACAGCTTATACAAAATAGACCGTAGGACACATAATGACAAAGCAGCTGACCGAATTTCCTTATTTATTAAAGAAGAGATATAAATTTTGCTTGAATTTTTTAAAAAATGACATTAAAACTTAGTTATCTTTCTACTGAATAAAACTGAGAAAAAGGCTGGCTTTCAGGTCATATATTTATTTAAAAAAATAAAATGGATCAACAAAGTTACCACATTATTCTGCATGCTAACAGGATTTCCCAAGCCCATGAGAGATACCATTTCTTGAGCAATAAAAAAATGACTTCCTCAACAATGTAAAGATAGGAAACCTTTCAATCCAAATTCAAGGTCTTTATCACTAAGTCCATCTCACAAGCTAGTGGGATATGTCTGTGCCACAAGCTGAGCTCCTTAAAGAAAGCCTGAGAAGACACTAAACAAAGATGTCACTAAAAGATGATGATTTGTTAAAATTATAAAGCAACCATCTTTTGGCCTGCAAATATTCTACATCAGAAAACTCCACCACTGGGGGTCTGCTCCCCAGGACAGTTTTATTCTGAATCCAGGATAATTACAAACACATGGCAATTTTTCCTGCATGCTTCCTGGGGCCAAACCCTGTATGACAACATGTACAATTACAGGATGGGACTTGAAATTCCCATTCTCATACAGGATAGTTAAGGAGTGTTACCAATAACAAAGAAAAGTTATACGACATTGATT
This sequence comes from Ursus maritimus, assembly GCF_017311325.1. Lineage (NCBI taxonomy): Eukaryota > Metazoa > Chordata > Mammalia > Carnivora > Ursidae > Ursus > Ursus maritimus. The sequence continues at coordinate 12,617,292 of NW_024423564.1, forward strand.
ATTATAAATTATATTTGTTCTTATCCACCCCATTTTCCTTAATATGTTCGGATTCTTTCCTGCAGAAAACATGAGTTTCCTCTATAACACCGAGTTAACATCATGAATGATGATTAGAATGAGCTGTAGAGACCTTGATTCTGAAGACATGTATGTGCAGGTGAGACGCAATCTGATTGCAAACACTGACACAGTAGCGGATCAGATCAAAGAAAGAGAAGACCTGGAGGGAGAGAGAGACTGTGAGATTCTTGGGACCTGCTTAGGCCATCCCTCAGCTTCCTGAACGTAAAGAGGAGGGGCTTCTCTGACTTTCTTCCCTTCTTTTCAGGTTCGTCTTCAATTTCATACGATTTAGTAACTTAATTTCCTCACGGATTTTTTCCTTTACACTAAGGATCAACAAACTCTTTCTCGGAGAGACAGTAAGTATTTTAGGCTTTGTCTTCATGTCAACTGCTCAGCTTTGCCACTGTAGCGTAAAAGCAGCCACAGACAATACAGAAATGAAGGGCCACGGCCGTGTTCCAATAAAACTTTATTTACAAAAACAGGCCACTGGCCCACAGGATGTAGTTTATCAGCTCCTGCTTTATGGTCAGAAATCTGGAATTTTTGAGCCCTAACAAAGGCAGGACTAATAAGAATAATGCAAAAAATGGCTCAAAGATGAAGCCACAAGGAACTCTTGCCAAGTCCCATAATTGTGGTTTTTTGGCATGCTAAATCATTACAATTACATGATCTATCTTTCAGGACTGGCCCACAGAAACAAGAAACCAAGTGGCTTCCAAATCATGAAATGGGACACAGTACAGTACTTACCAGGGCAATCCAAAGTACAATATATTCATCAATAAAGCTGTTAAAATACTGGTCCAGAAACAAAAGTGCTGGGCCTATGAATGCTGTGTCAAGCAAATGCATTTCACTTTTTGTCATGTGCGCCACCTGCAAATAAAAGAGAAAGTGTGATGAAGGCAATTTCATAATAGAGCAACTGTGAGCTACACAGCAAATCAGTTTTGTGCTCAAATCACAAGTTTTAAGAATCATTTAGCAATACTGAATAAAAAGCTGAGTTTCCAAAACTAAAAAACTGACAAGAAGTATGCGTGAGAGCTACACACCAAAGGGAGAGCCCATGTAGCAAAGCCTCCCAAAAGACGCTTTTCATAAAGAGCCTTAAGTTGAGTGTACAGACTGAGACTGGAGAAGGCAGATAAACTAAAGCACCAAATTAAGCTGCAGTAGAAAGAAGGGTTGCAGAGGTCCACGGAGCTTCTGGTAACGTCAAGCTGTAGCTTCACAGAGCAGAAAAACAGCTCCCGTGTTTATGGAGAACAGCAAACTCTAGCACTGTTCGGGAAGCTGTGGAATGAAAACTAGGGCCATAAAACCAAAATAAGATGAATGTTAAAAACAAAACAAATAAAAACTCTGCTACTTACCACAAGCTTATTAGTGATTTTAGCAGAGACGAAACCGAATGTCAGTATATAGAGACAGGGATGCTTTTCAAAAAGCTGAACTGCCGATTTCTTATAGATCATTGCAGCTAGAGTAATCACCGATCCAATATGGAGAAAAGGAGAGAGGACACTTGTTCCCTGTGCAGAGTAAAGAGAGGGGAGGGATTAACGGCACTCAATGCTGTCAGACACTACATGGATCTGCTGTAAGGCAGATCAGCTCAAACTTTTAAGAACCTCATGGTGCCTGCCAGGCAGCAGTGTCCGTAACTGAACAGCAGAACAGCTAATGAAGAAAGAGCAGCACGGGCTGGTTAGGCACAAACTGAGGATTTTACTTACGTGGCCAGGTTTATTTTACAAAGCAGATCATACTTCTATTTACTTTTAAATTTATTTTTATTTATGTATTTGAGAGAGCACGAGTGGGGAAGGGACAGAGGGAGAGGGAGGGAAAGAATCCCAAGCAGACTCCATGCCAAGTGTGGAGCCGGAAGCGGGGCTCGACCCCAGCACCTCCAGATCACGACCTGAGCTGAAACTAAGAGTCAGGGGCTTGACTGAATGAGCCACCCAGGTGCCCCGATCATACTTTTAAAAATATATTACGTGTTTAAATGTGGATGTGTCTGTGTGCATGCACACAAAAAAATGCATGTAAGCATATAAACATATACATGTATAGATACAACTGAGAAGTTCTGGATATCACTTTTGTTGAAGACTAAGCAGAAACTCTAAATTACCAGGTATTTTATACAATTCAAATGAAAAAGCAACTATGAAACCGAGTCCTGGTATAAACAATTGCTGGAAATCTTAAGATGTACTCACTGCTATCGTTGATCCATTTTTTCCAACACCACCTGTGAAGATTACACGGAAGTAATTTGTACAGGAAAATATGGTCCCTGCTACAGTACAAAGTGCAGGAAAAATTTTCATTTGAATATTCAGCACTGGAATCTTTAATGGGTAGAGAGAGAGAACAATTAAAATATATACACATTAAAATAAGAAAATACAACAAACGTTTGATTCATACTGCCATATACCCTCCATTCCCTCTTTCCATTACGAACAATATAACCAAGAGAAGAGGCTATACAGAAATTAATCTCACTTCTGACACCAACCTTTAAAAAAGTCACTGATCCAACTTTATTAATTTGTGCGACAAGCTAAGGAGAGTTTACCTAATGCATCCCAGATGTCTGGCGACAGTGGAACAGGCTGTCTTCTGGACTTTGTATAAATGAAGTGTACTTTGCCTTTTCCTTTGTACATTTTTGGAACTCTGCCTTTAAATCTGTAGTTTGCTACTAATTGTTATGGGAGAGAAAGTGTGGAGCATAAAAGACTAGAAATATCTGCAACTAGATTTTAAAAATCTGCAAACTAGGGAATGGAAGACGAAGGTTGTACTCAGAAGAGTTCCCAACTCCCAACTGTTAGGATACAAACAGCTTGAAAAAGCAGAGGGTAGCTAAGAAGACAATCATATACAGGGCAAAAAAGACGTCAAGCACATCAAAGCAGGTACAATTGTGCATCCAAAATTTTAACATGTTAAATTTCCTTTTCAGAATAAGCAAATAATGTATTTTTATAGTGTACTGAAAATATGGATTGATTTACCTAAAGTAAAGGGGGCTGAGGGCACTGGGATCATGTATTCAATCTTGCAAGCACAATATCCATCATTTCAAATGAAATACACATGTACTAACTTTTTAAAATCATTTAAGATTTTTCTTCCTTTTTGCACCTCTCATTCAGTTTTTAAGAAGGCTCACATTTTGTCCAATATGGGTTGAAGATAAAGCAACATAAAATGATATATTCTATTAATAGAAACAAAATGAGTATAGGTTCGAAATTCCAGAAGCCCACAGGGTTTAATAGGCAATGAATTCTTACAATGAAAAGATTTAATTAGGGCCGTTTATACTTTTTAGGGATACAATTTCAAAACCAAATAGAAAATGTCACATTTCCTACTTTTTTTGTACATATAAAACCCAAATAAAATTGGTACAGACGTAAATCTTAATGTTTAAATACTCTATTTCTTCAAAACTCTGAAGAACTCAGTTTGTTTACACAACTCTATGACCTCTTGCAAAACTGTAGCTCTAAAAAAAAAAATTGTAATCAACTGTTCAAATTTCAAGTTGTACTACGGCAGTGTTTAGTTTTCCAAAATGAAGTAGGTCAACTTAAAAATTAAGCCCAGAACTTTACGGAGCATCCTAAATGGTCTTCTTCCTTCCCTAATTCATTTCTAAACCCTACAGCCCAAATCAAAACTTGTTTACCAAGTTCTCCACAAAAGGAGAGAATCAACAGCACAGATGCTTTGAGCTCCAAGAGATTTTTCTGTTCGAGTTCAGAAAACCAGGGATACTGCAATCTTAATCTGATGCACCTGGCTGAAATTTAATACCCTGGCTAGTTTCCTTTTCCCTCAAGAGACAAAGGACTTGTACGGCAAAGGGGAAATACTATACTCCCTCAGATTTCAAAAGAAGCAAAGCATTAATCCATTACAGGGCCATGCCTATATTAGGGCCAGGGTATCAAATGAGTGCCAACCCTAGCGTAATCTGTGCCACAATGCTACTACAACTGTTAATTAAAATTTGGTGAAAATGCTTTTAGGTAAATGGAAACTGTTGCCTGTTGAAAGAAGAAAGAATAAACAGAAATATTAAAGAAGCCAGGCAAAATTAGTAAATGGCTTGGACCACAAAGTAAGCAAGCAAGCTATAGACTTAGGAGGAAGGTATCATAAACATTCTTAGGACCCTCTCCACTTCCATCATATAGGACAGCTATATACACTAAACCATAAACTCCTGAGGGTAGCATTTTGTTTGCACTGGTTTTTATATTCTCTCTAGAGCCGTGCGTATTCTAAGTGCTCAATATACCCTTGCCAAATGAAGATTAAGATCTCCCTTTCTCTTACTCTCTATGCAGAATTACTGTTATGAGAGAATATGAGGACACATCTTGCCCCCGTATTAAGAAGGAAAAAGGATGTTAGCTACAAAAAAACCTGAGGCAAAGTGAAGGGAAAACTAGAATGAGAGGAATCCCAAGGCTCACCAGGCAATCCCTTAAAACTCAGCACCAACTGAACCACTTATAAAAAGCACTAAAGTTGTTGCCATTTTCACCTCCCACCCAAGATCAAGGAGGGTGGGCACATTCTATCTTTCTCAATCTTTCCCTTTCCCTCCTCCTCTTGGAACTCGTCTAAAGCAACCAATGTGTATCCACTCTACGGAAATAGTAAGAAAGCTATATTGAAAACACCTTCATCAGAGCTCCGGGTCTTTTAGACTAGGGAGAATAAGAACTCCCATGGGTCATGGTGTCTGCTCTACAGCCAGGGGAAAACCCTCCGGATTCATGCTACCACATTATGCATTTAAATAGTTTCAATCCAATGTAATTCATTTTAAATAAGGTTAGAGATAGAAAAGCAATATTAAATTCTCAGATTTACCAGTTTACAATGTTCATGTTTTGGTTCAATAGTTTGAATTAATATAGAATATCAATTATGAATTTGTTAAGACAAGTTTTCTTAGGGACATAATAAAATATTCTTACAGGCTTTGCAAATTTCAGCAGAAATATATCACTTGAGATCAGATACTATTAACTGTCTTCCAAACAATGTGGCAATGACTGTTTATAAATACTTTCAATATAAGTGATTTCCATCAATATTTACTATAACCATGACTACAGTGTCTATGAAGCATTTAAAGAAAATCACCATATCTGAATTAAGTGTAAGCATACTTCTTCAGTCTTTTAGTTTAAGAATGAGACACAAATAAATTACACTACATAGTACATCTTTAGTTCTACCTAAGGAATTCTGAAACTTCACCTGAAGTCTCTCACGACTTGCCTTAACTGGATTCCAGAAGGTGCCTCATGGTTTAGTACCCACTTAATCAACTACTATATTTAAAAGAATCAAACATCAGTGAAAGTAACCATGAGAGGATTACACGTGGGTCACTTTCAAAGTGATGATATTCTCCTTAAAAAAAAAAAAAAAAAAAAGAGAGTGATATGACAAAAGACAGTGTCAAGACATTCCAAAAGAATATACTCTTTGGGGGAAGCAATACAGAAAATCAACAATATGGATTGTGTTTTGTGTCCTAAAATGTGTAAACTTGTGCACGGACTTTTGTGCATGAAAATAATTTCTTTCCTTAAAAAACAAAACAAAAAACAAAAAAACTCGCCCTCAATTTGTTTCTCAGAGTCAATATAGTTTCTCATGCTTCATTCCCCCTTCTTTTTTTTTTTTTAAATGATTTTTTATTATATTGTGTTAGTCACCATACAGTACGTCCCCGGATTCCGATGTAAAGTTCGATGCTTCATTAGTTGCGTATAACACCCAGTGCACCATGCAATACGTGCCCCCTCACTACCCATCACCAGTCTATCCCATTCCCCCACCCCCTCCCCTAAGCCCTCAGTGAAGCATGAGAGACTATGGACTCTGACTCATGCTTCACTGAGGGCTTAGGGGAGGGGGTGGGGGAATGGGATAGACTGGTGATGGGTAGTAAGGAGGGCACGTATTGCATGGTGCACTGGGTGCTATACACAACTAATGAATCATCGAACTTTACATCAGAAACCAGGGATGTACTGTATGGTGACTAACATATAATAAAAAAAAAACATTAAAATAAAAAAAAATTAAAAAAACAAACATTACTTACACTATTCACAAAAAAATAAATAAATCACTTATCTTTGCAAAACACCTGATCTTCTGGAATCAGCTTTATGAAGACATTTGTACTGTTTTTGTTTGTTACCATAAATTTGCTTCCTATCTATCAATAAAAGCCTTTTAACGACGATTTGGAAAGCAATTTCCATTTTACGCCGTCAACTTCAAAAGAGATGAAAATTTCATATCTGGGCCCTAAACAGGTATCTTTTCTCCATTTTGGCACACAAAGGAAGAGTATTACATGTAATCTTTCCTAAACAAACATAATGCAATTTGGAACACCATGTTCAGTGATGAATATGGGCCAAGTAAAAAGAAAAAAATATAGTGGTCTGAGGTCAATTGTGGGAATCTGTACTGGGAATTACTCAAAGAATACACAATATTTCTTTGAGCCTCCAAATATCACCAGAGAAGTCAGACCCTTCCCTTTCAGTTTAATGATGGTAACAGTAGGGCCCGTAACACTAAGACAAAGGCCTGGGAATCCGTTTCCCTATTGTAACCTAGCCTCACTGCTACTGGACCTGGATTGCTGGGCCTGGGGATTTTCAGTCTTGGATCTGAGAGTTCCTAAGGTAACTTTTTAAAATATGTAATAAAAAAGGATGATTATATTATCTTAATTATCAATAAAGGACAAAATATTTGATCCTTTTAAAAGAAAAAAAAATCACTTCATTAAGTATATGTATATAAATCCTAGTAAAAACAGTAACAAGAGTACCTGAAGCAAATTCACTGCCAGGCACCACCTAAAAAAATAAGGATATATAGGGGCTCAGTCAGTTAAGTGCCCAATCCTTGATTTTGGCTCAGGTCATGATCCCAGGGTCGTGAGATCGAACCCTGAGTTGAGTTCTGTGCTGGGTGTACAGCCTGCTTGGGACTCTCTCTCCATCTGTATCCCCCCATCACCCCCCCACCCCACTTAGTGCATTTGCATGAGTGCTCTCTGCCCACTCTACTCTAAAAAAAAATAAAATAAAATAAAAAAAAGATCCTCCCTCTCCCTCTGCCCCTTCCCCCTCGCTCTTGCACTCTCTCTCTCTTAAAAAAGGATGTATGTATAGCCTATAACTTCATTTGCAATAATGCTTTATGTATTTCCATATGGATAAGGATGATCAGGTATATATACCCAATGCTGACTTGTTTTCCAATGATCGAGCCAGAAATCAGTTTTTTGGTTACTGGTATGACAAAACTTTATAGGTAATTTATATATGTTTAAGATAAGATACTTAAAAAAAGTTTGGAAGAGGGGAGATTTTGGTATAAAACACAAAGCTATGAACATAATAATCAACATAGTTGAGAGATACAAAAAATTTAAGTCAACATACAATTTACCTTAGAACAACACAAGGATTAGGAGTGCCCACCCCACCCCCCAGCTCCATGCAGTTGAAAATCTGCACATAACTTTTGACTCCCTGCAAAACTGAACTACTAATAGCATACTACTGACCAGAAGCCTTACTGATAACAATTAACACATATTTTGTATATGGATTATATACTGTATTCTTACAGTAAAGGATGTTAAAGAAAATGATATTAAGAAAATCGTAAGGAAAACACATTTATTGAACTGCATAAAAAATTTTTTTTGCATATAAGTGGGCCCTCACAGTTCAAACCTGTGTTGTTCAGGGGTCAACTGTATATATAAAAATAACTATATTTAACCTACTGGAAAGTAAAAGTAATAAAATTCTCTCTATATCTATGTATTTCTCTATGCATCTATGTCCATATATCTATCCATAGAGCTCAGATTTCACTAGAATGTATCTCAGATTTCACTAAAGACCCTACTGGCTTTTGAGGCTATGTGTAGGAAAGATGTGAATTTGAACATAACTGGATAGTTTCAGAATTTTCCTGGTTGACTATGGATCATTTTTATTCCTCTAACTCCTCCTTCCTCACAACCCTACCCCTCTCAACAAATGGCATTAAACAATTTCTGGTGATGAATACTCAGGGAAGTATGTCAATTACACCTCCTCAAGTAGCTAATTTACCATCATCAAATGAATTAAGTATGGGAAAGATCTCGTTCAGTCAATTTCCCTTATACCTTAAAATCCACCTGATTTTTTAAGAATCGTTTGTTCAGGAGTAGTACGTATTTGGTGAGATCACACCAAATGAACTGTAAATTCTGAAGCAGTGGTGGTAGTGGTCAGCAGTTAATGGGACCGGGGATTACAAACTACCGTGACTCAAATCTGGAAGGAGAAATCAGAACTGTAAGAGCAGCTTGCACTGATACTGTACTTGATACACACTGTTCTAGATGCTTTACATGTATTACTCATTTAACAAAAAAGAACAGCCCTGTGAAATAAGTACTGGGATTGTCCTCATTTTACAGAGGAGGAAACTCAGCCACAGAGAGTGCGGAATAACAGATGGTGTACACGTAATAGGCAGCGGAGCCTGGATCGAACTCACGCAGTCTGGTTCCTAAGTCTTGGCCCACATATTATAAAAATTATGTCCCCTCTTTTAAAAATTTGTGGAAAAAAAAATTCGTGTTTATAGGTTAGGTTGAAAATCATGGTCCTGGCTTGTTAAAACAATTCCATAACACCGATTTCAATAAACATTTGCTCTGTTTGGGGGCTAGTTCACTGACTACCTCAAACTGTGATTCAGCTTTAAGCACATGATAGAAAAACTAGTAGAAAGAGAAAAAAAGTCTCATCTTGTCATTGGCTAACTTGCTATATACTACCTGCTGTTTCCTCAGATGTAAAATGGGACGACAAATAATAATTCAAGTAGCCTTCAAAAACAATCGCCCTGGAATGGACCTAATGCCAAGTAGTAAAATTCACCAGGCCCTAAAGAGAAGTTTGTGGACTACCATTGCTGTGGTTTTTCATTTTCATGAAGAATAAAATAATTTTACATATCACCCTTTAACTGGATTATCCTATATTAGAAAACACAAGCAAAAGACAACATGCATTACATGGGATACACAATGTGAACAAAGTTACCATAGATTGCCAAAAAGGTGGTCCTCCAATCACTGCCAGCAAATGCATGATTATTATGAAGATTTGCACTTCAGTCACATCAATTCTGATTAGGTACAAAAAGCCAAAAAAGCAGAATTACTCAAAACAATTTCAAGTTAATTACTTTGCAAGCTTAGCAGCATTCCTCTATCATGCACAATAGAAAAAAATCTCAAATATTGAGGAGAGGGGAAAAGGAGGTGTCAAAAATTTGTTATGAGCAAAATCAAATAAAATCCAGAGGCTTTTAATTGAATTTGATGAATTTCACAGAGCAATAAAAACCCCTCCTTTCCATAGGAAATTTGTGACTCATTGAAGTTGGACTGAAACTATAGCTTAACCTTTCCCACCAAAAAATAAAAACAAAAAACAAGAAAAAGAAAAAAGGAGATGGGGCAGGGTATCTGTGTATTAAAATTTTGACTGTCAAGCAGAGAGGACTGCGTTGTACGGTTATATAATATGAAATCTTGAAATTTATAGTGCTTTGTAATATCATGTGGAGGAAATGGTGAGTTTTTACTAAAGTAATATAAATCACTGAGATCTTACAAAACTTACTGCCCTTTAGTTATATTCATTTAATGCCTTCCATGGTAGGGGGTTTGAAAAAAAAATCCACTCAATTGTCAATCAAATTCTTATGCTTATTAGGTCAACTATGCTAAATTTCTGGAAAGAAGAACTGAAAGCAGCCAAGAATTAGTTTTGAGGTTGCTGAAAATGATCTTATAGTCAAGAAAAGACAAACCTGGTACACAAAAAGGGCAGCAGAAATTAGAAGTCTGAAAGTCTGAAAAAAAAGAATATGGACAAAAAGACTGAGGAGCAAAGCACAAACTGGTATTCCTTTCCTTCTATAGACTAGCACTTTGTATAATCTTGAGATCAGATTATTGGATCCAAAATTAAAATTCTCAGAATTTATCCCAGCGATATGGTTCACAAAATGTTTGCCGAAGGTTATTACAGCATTATTTATAACAGAAAAAAATTTTAAAACAGCCCTCAGTGAGGGAGTAGTTACAGAAATTCTGGCACTTCTATACAATGGAATATTTGGTAATTTTTAAAAAAAGGAGTGGGCAGCTCCCTACATAGTGATATTGAAAAATATCAAAGATATATTAGGTGAAAAGGAATGTTGCAGAGTGTATAAATGCTATTTTTTTGCGTAAAAAAGAAGAAAAATAATATTCTGTCTTTATTTTTGCCAGTAATTACATAACAAATTTCTGGAAGGATACATTACAAATTAAGAACAGTAGTTACCTATTGGAGAGGACAGTGTGGGAATGGACAGCTGGGAGATGAGGATGGGAAGGAGACCATACACTGCATACCTTTTTTTATAATGTTAGTTTTAAACAAAGTGAATAATTTATCTATTAAGAAGGTAAATTTTTTTAAAAAATTAGTCTAAGAAAAATAGATACCAACAGTAAGGGGATTCAATTCTCAGAGTAGAATGGAGCCCCCATTTCTAAAATTGACACTTAAAACATATAATGTGAGCTAGATATGTAAGCTTTCATTCCCATAATAACTAAGTTGAAACCAGTCTCTCACAACTAAAAAAACTGAGCTTTGTTTGCTCAAGAATGTTTTTTGAACAGAAGCTTATTAAGTTGCAAACATATAGTGATGTAGTTATCTTTAAATACACATTTATTGGGTAAAAAAATGGACTGAATTAGGCTAAAAAGAATCCGTAGCGCTGACCTGATGAGTGGTGCTGCCAATAAAGGGTATTACACTCAGTAGCAGATTCAGGAGACTAAGCAGGTGTCAAAGATGATCGACTCTGTCTTGGGTGGAGGAGGGTAGACATCTTACAACATTGTGCTGGATATATGGAAGTAGCCTTTTGGGAGGGGAAGGGCCAGAAGTATAGAATTACAAAATAAAAATGGAGGGAACCTCATGCAATTAATCTTTGTACCTCAGATGAATGTAAAAGAGAATAGGAAACATGAAAGATCTTTATAAAGCCCCAAAATGGGACTTCTAGGTAAAGTTTTATGGATTAACTTGTTTGGAAATTTTGGAAGACAGAATTTTCTAAACCATTCAGATACTGTCATTGTACTTAGATCAACAATGCCTTAATGTTAGGAGGGAGAGCCCGGGAAAACTTACTTACCAGTTGTAGGTAGTTAAGAATATTTTTTCCTGTTTGCTCATCTGATTTAGAGGAATACTCAGTACTCCTGGATGAGCCCCTCCTGCTCTGAATCATGAGAACTGCCTATCACCACTCCTGGAGGTGTGGCTCTAATCTTGACTGTCAATGAAAAAGGGTGCAGTAAGAGGCAATCCCCAGAGACAGGAACTAAGCAAGCTAAGAGGACAGGTGGCAGAAGCTATTAACAATGAACAAAAGAGTCAACGATTCTATTTAGGAAAGAGCTCGTTATGTGGCATTCATCTTCCCACCTTTCCACTAAGAAGTCTCTTAGTATGGGCTGAATTTATTGTAACATGTATTAGGACAGGGCTCATTTCACTCCCTTCGGCTGGGGAGGAAAGAGTTATCCAGAAGGAAGAATGTTACATAAAGGCAGGAATCTGGCATTTCTGTAGTCATTTCCTTATTATTATTTTCAAAATAATAACATGGGTGCTAAAATTCCCAAATGTTGGGACTTCTCAAAAAAACAAAACACAAAATCATCCTTCATAACTACACCAAAAATAAGCCCTCCAAGATACAAAGAACGTACGGTGAAAGAGCATCCAAACACCAGACTCATTCTTTCTTAAAGACATATGGGAAAACAAATCTCTTCTCTACAGCATTAGATTTCCACAGCCTAAAAGTTTCAGAGGGGGGAAATTCGATGATAATACACTTAATTTTCTGTAACCATGAAGGTATCTGAATATCCTGAATAGTAAGTATTGCTTTAAATAATTTCCCATTTCTACTTTATTTTAGTATAGGTTGTCAAAGTACAAAAGGAACTTCCCCAATTGCTATGTAAAATCCACTTAAACTACTACAACAAGCCAGCAATAAACAATATTCTGATGGCTGCCACAGAAGACAAATGGAAAGAAGCAAACCAGTTGTGGAGACTAAGCTCCCTCATTCTTCTGATGGGGAGGCTCTAACGTGGCACTCAAAATAACTTTGAATATTCATAATAAATCTCCTGGGTCCATCACTCCTAACAACATCTCAACGGTCTAGTGAGTAAGAGGTAAAGAGATCAAGGTATCTTAAACGAGTATGAGTAATTTTAACTTCCAAACAGGGAACAGAAACTCTCTCTAGTTGGAGTGAAGAACTCACGGGGCCTTCATCACAACAGAAAGGCAGCCTAGGTCAGTTATTATATCAGAATTACAGGCTTAAAATGTGACTCAGGAGTGTAACAACCCCAAAGTACCTAAGTTAACTAATTATGAAGAAAATTTCTATTTTGAGTTTCATTTTTATTTTTCAACATTCAGCGAAATACCTATCAAATGCATTTGGTTTGAATTCCAAGACTCAGGAATAACTGAGGGATGTGAAGGGATTTAACTGACATTCTGTGGAAGTTGGTAAACATGTTAATCATCTCTTCCCAGAATGTTTTATGTCTTTCCACTCTAATATCAGAAATAAGACAAGTTAATCCATTTTTCCTGTACATGTAACATACGCAAAGATATATTTGCAGCTAATTTGTAAACATAATTTGTTAGACCACGCATAGTAAATGTAATTGTGTTATAATGTGGGTTGGCTATTAGCTTGGTTAACACAGAATATGCACTAGGGCTAAATTCACAATGTCAAAAAACCCCAGATTTATACAACTTGACTTGTGAGCTATTTATTATTTAAAAAGAATTTTGTTTGAAAAGATATCAACTGAGGGTGTCTGGAATCCTATTCAAGAATTAGATTGCCATTAACTACAGATTCACAATTATCTATAAATGGATCTAAAGTTCTAGGGAACTTATACATAACGAGAACACTTATTAAACCAGAAATACCATGGCTGGGGTGAAATCTTGGTAGACTGCAATGAAGATTGGTCTAGAAATTGATCATACTGCCTTCTAATATTTTACTTTCTACCCTTGGTAAGGGACAAACTGGGCATGGCAAGGTCAATGTTAAGTAACATTAGCCAGACAGGTGAATGATAACTATATTTTAAAATCAAGTGGTACATATAGAGAAAGCCTAAGCACCTATTTTTTAGATAAGCTGAATTATTTTAAACCATATTGTCTACCACATGAATGACTACAGGGATCTTCTGATTATCTGAGAAGACTAAAAAATACAAACGACAGCAACCCACCCAGTGACTTTTGAGTAGGAAGACAAAAACAGCCAAAGGCTAAAACATAATAAGTCCTCTGAGAGGAACTAAAGTTCAGGTCTCACATTTAAGGGGAAAGCAAACACTTACACCCTTGGAAACAGAAGCATTAGGAGAGTCCTCTCACCTCATTTAGTAATAACGTTGATGGAGTTAAATGAAGGGATCATGGACCTATGCTTCCTCTCAAACTGGCACAATCAATTCTGGAGGAAATCTGGAAACTGTTGGGAACTACTAACACAGGTCTTAAAATTAATACAATAATAGTGGTAACAAACATCATACACCAGGTGCTATAGTTAGCACATTACATTTTGAGTCTTTTAATCTTCAAACTATCCTAGGAGGTAGGAACTATTGCCACCATTTTATAGATGAGGAAATTCAGTCAGAGAGGTTAATTGACTTTTCTAAGGTTACAGAGATAATACATGGCAGAGCCTTGAAAGAAACTGGAAGTGTTGTACCTACACAGTGCTAAAACTCTTTAGTTTACTGATCAACAGGGGTAAAATCTGTCCTAAGTTTTTAACTTTTTATCACTAAGGAGCCCACACAGGATGATGCTTCTTGTATTCTAAAACAACTTTCCTTAAAATGGTAGAAAACAACAGGCAATAGAATAGGAAGTTTAGACGCTAATAAATTAACTGGAAACAAAATATAGTGAACAACTATTTCTTAAGCTTATTTTCTCCCTGAACTTTGTTAAAAAAAAAAAAAAAAGAAAAAAGAAAGAAAAGAAAAGAAAAACCCACAAAGAAACATATGACAGTCTCATTTCAATGATCAAATCAGTTAAAGCAACAAATATTGAGAACAAAAGAAAATCTCTGCAAGTTAGCAACTGGTAAAATAATGTATTTCCAAAAGATTTTTCAGGATATTAAAATTAAAATGCATTAGTTTCTAGAAACATTTTAATAGGAAAGGCTCTATAAATACAGATACTCTGTCATCATAAACAAGGTGAAAGTAATACAGTTAATATTCTATTTTCACTACGAACACTGGGAAAAAAGAACTTCAGTGAGTGTAACTAATAATAATCATAAATAAGCCATCAAAAACTATAAATCAAAACAACTGCTGTGAGCAGAAAGTTCCAGGTCTTGAAGAAAGTACCAGAAGACAGGTTATGGGTAGAGGGGTGCTAAACAATGACACATTCTGAACTAATGCACATTATTCTACCCTAGGAAGGACTCCCACAAGTAATTGTGCAAATACACTGCAAATTCAAATGAAAATGGCTTTGGTTTTACTTTTAAATCATGCCTATAGTACTTCTCAGTATTTTCCAAATTCTAAGCTTATTTTGAAAAAAAGATGTAGACTATCCCTATTAATCTGTCCCCGAAGACGTCACTACTGCCACTGAATAAATGGATTTACAATGCTGCAAGATACCTTTCAGAAAGAACTCTGCTACCAGACTTACTATTTCTATCAACAGTATTGAAACATTTTTGGGCATGGCGATTCAGGATAGGAAGCCTAATGCAGCCTTGTATTGCTAGAATCATCTGTTAGGTGTCCATATGAACAGTTCCCCAATACTCCCTGAATGCAAAATAAATGGAATTTAAGCTCTATTTTTCTTGTGAATAAAGCTTTCATACTAAAGTGTGAAGGATTCTTGGCTATTTTACTGGGAAACCATTTTCTAACAAATCTTTTTGAACTTCTAAAAGTTGTAAGGTCAAAATTATGATTCTAACATGAGAGGAAAGGGAGATATTATTCACTCAGCACTAATTAAGGAAATATGTATTTACTGAAAACAAACCAAACCTGAAAAAGGAGGGTATTCAAAAGATGGCTGGCTATAGTAACATGAAAAGCAAAGGATACTTAGTTTTAAAAGCACAACTAGAGAAAACAGTAAACAATACAAATAGGAATGAGAATAGCTTCAAGCATTAATTCTTTAAAAAACCAAGATCACTGAAAACAGAAGCAGAAGTGCTACTACATAGGTTAAAGAATATATTGTAAAGGAGTTAAGAGAATACACAAAATCTTTCCTATTACTATTACGTCCTCTCAACTAACTTATCTAAAGGAAACTCTGCTTGCTTTATTCTGTTTTCAAAATATAAATATCAAAAAAAAATCTAGTTAATGGTGGAAAGGTATTTGTTTTAAAAATATTACATACAGCAAAAATCGTATTAGGTATAGTAGGTAAGTGAGAGATATAATTTTTTCTAGCATCAAATCACCAGAAATATTTTTAAAAAATTTTAATAGGGTGGATTTTTATTGCCCTATATATATTAAAATAATTTTCTATTAACCTGTTTGTCTGTGAAATACCACAAGACTTTTTATTTTTTATATTTTAATTACTCTGTGCATGACAAAGGTGCTGACTTTATTGAGTTCACGCCACTGTTCATTGGACAGCATGAATATTCTAGCAGTTACCGTGAAGTTCCAGAACCAAGGTCCCAGGGTTCCTGTGAGAAGCTGGCATATTATAATTATGATCTGGGACTCTGTAACATCGAATCTATGCATAAGGAAACAAACATTTCAAAATAACTTTACTCAGAGCTTTTGCCAAAGAGCCTTACAGGTAGCAAAAACAGATTTAGAAGGTAGCATTCCCCTTAAAATGACATCTAAAGATTCAATAATACGATTTATACAGTACTATTACTATCCTTATGCAAACATGTATATTTTTTACCCAAACCAAAATAGTAGAAAAGTTTAAAAATTTAAACTGTAACACACTGAATAAATGACTTGTAAATAGGGAGCTGGAAACACAAGAACTAAAAACACAGTCAACTCTTAGTTACCTAAGTAGTGAATACTACTTATCGAATAATCACATTATCTTTAACAGAGGTCCCATCAGTGCCAAAACCTACCCAGACTTCTCTGGAGAGGCAATGTTTTCAGGAGCCCCAGTGCCCAGTCATCTATGTGTTTGAGGAACCACTAATCTATCCCCCACCCCTTCACTGCCCCACATCTCATCATACTCCTACCTCTGCTATCTCAGTAGAATTAGGACATGTATGAGGAAAGGGCAAGGGGAGACTGTGACTCCTTTGGATAAGGTTAGAAACAAATCAAACTGGTCAATTCCTTGTCCTGTTTCCTAATAATCTCTAGTCCAGAATCTTATCCTTTTTCTTCTTTCTCTTCCCGTAATTCCATACCAGCATTATAACTCTCTACTATATCGGATTAGTTTATTAGTGGTAAAAATAAGTGAAATGTCCAATTCAATCACTAATGAATTTGTGGAACACAGATGGTGACAGAAAAAGACCAGTGGTATAGAACAGGCTTTAAATCAAAACCATGTAATCAAAATTGAGCGGAGGAATACTAGAGATAGAAACAGGTCTACGACTTTACCTGATGATCCAAGAATCCAAACTGCAATCTAGGCTTTACATTAATATAAATAGCTGTTTTAAGATATGTTCTATAACAATTTAATAAAATTAAAATGACTGAATCATTACCAACAACAAAAAATACATAGGGAAACTAGAAACTGAAAGGAAAATCTCTGATTATTTATTAGTTTATGTGATAAACCTAAACTTTTAAAGATACAAATATCCTATATAGGCATTCAGTAGGAAGTTTCCTAACTCTTAATCCACAAAAAGTAGATTACACATTAACAGACAGTTTGGATTATAACATTAACGGTTTTTAATTACTAGGATATCTTCAAATATTTATTCTTTAGAGATTTCTTGGGTAAGAACTGAACTGGATCTGTCAGACTACCAGTAGAACACATAGCCTATTGACTTTTCTCATTTAACTAGAAAAGAAAAAGTCAGAAGTCATCTACTTACATAGAAATAAATGTGGTAGCAGAGTTATTAGCTAACGTAAATGGAAACGTTAGAAGCATGAACTGAAAAATGTAGTAAAGATAAATACTCTGCCTGCTGTAATTATAAATAAGTACATTGGAAATAACGTCTGTGAAATTAATAGACTCACAGAAGGAACGTCAGACACCATCAAATCCAAAACTTTGATTTACGAATTAGGACATGAAAGTTACAGGCCTTGCCCAAGTTAATATACAGACAATAATTTGGAGATAACACTTGAGGCAAGATATACTCATCCAGTTCAATTCATTATAATTTTTTTTGTCTTGTGAAAAGAGTGTGTCCCCCCGCCCTCCATGATAATTTGAGTATGAATTCTACCTTTCACAGTGTGGAAGATTTTTTTAAGGCCAGTATTTTGCATAAACAGTTTTATTAGAGATTAGAGTTTCTAAGCATTTAATTTAAAAAAATGATTCCATATATACATGTAGAAATTGATTTTAAAATATCTAGATATATAGGGTTTAAGCCTTAAGAGAGAGGGAAACGTGATCTCTTCCATTTAATATAATCCATAAACATTTTAAAGAGTATTTTACAAATGTTTATAAATGAGCTTCAACTCATAATTATTATCTTTTTCCACTGACCTGTTCCTTCTGTGAAGTTCTAGCCTCTGAGCCCATGTCCCTCCCCAGTCTTTCAAATCCAGGCTAGTAAAAATCCTAACGGGCTAGGCTGGATCCAGAAGGGTCCCAATGAGCAGTACTCATCTCTGTCAGACCTCCACTAGCTCAGTCTAGAAGGACCGTCACGACAGGGGTCTGTCCAGATGTGAAAGGTACTAATATTCTCTGTATAAGGCAGCTTTCAGCTGTGATCAGAGCAAAGTGCTGAAAGATTTAGCTCATAATTTCAGGGATGATATATCTAAATCACACTGGCTTTCTCATCATACCTGCCTTTGAAAGGAAATTACTTAGTTATAGATGAATTAAATTATGGAGACTATTTTTGGTCAAGATACTATGAACAAACTTAAGAGCAACTAAAAACAGTGATATTAGGAGACTAAGGAAAACAAACACATCTCTTATTTGGTAAATATGTTATGTGGTTATTAAACACACAACAACCTAAATTGGTTATATATAAAAAAGAAATCCTTGTGATTTTTTTCACTTGAGTGTAAACATCAAAATTAAACAATTAAAATAAAAATATTTTAAAATAAAATTCCTAAGGTACCTAAAGTTGTTTTCACACTTCTTCAAAAAAGGAGTAAGAAAAAGCAAGGGATTTAAAAAACTTTCTTTAGTCAAATTCCATTTCAGAGTTTATCTTCTTATTTTCTAATTAAACAAAATAAAATTTGGACTTTCTCCTCCATACAAATTTTAATATTTAGCCTATTATACACCTGCCTATTCTCTCTGCTCTTAAATACAAGGAAGCACTAGAGTCTCAGGGGGAGAGTGTCCTCCCATCAGCCCCTCTGCCTGTTACCCTACACTCTGGTCCTGCATTTTCAACGATCTAGCTCCATATATCCATCTCTCTCTTTTTCCCCCTAATATCTTCAATCTCTTCTCTTGTCAATTTCTTCTGTGTAAATACAAAACCCTCCTTCCTTTGAACCTATGTTCTTTCTTCTAACAAATGCCTTGCTCCTTCTCATCATCACAGCCACACATTTCGTAAGTCACCTGTACTAAACGTGTGCTCATTTATTCCCTTCACTTCTCCCTATAATCTGGCTTCTACCCTACTGCCACAGAGAAACGACTCTGGATGGCCTCCACACTGCCAAATTCAGTGTACAATTTTCTGTCCTCATTTCGAGTCTTGGCAGCGTTTAGCGTTGTTCTCTTTTGAAATCTCTGGCTTTTCATTCTGGTATGCCTCCTTCTCTGGCTGTTCAATAATTTTCATAGGCTTCTTTCTAGGCTTGCTTTCTAAGTTTTCTAAGCTATTTTCATTCTATTTGGATGTCTAAAATCCCTCACGTACACGTTCTAGGTAGAACTCGCCCTTTCAAATAGGTTCCTCTACTCTAGTGCCTTTCTCCACCTTCCATCCAATCACCCATGGAGGGGAACTGGGAGTTACTTCAGTCCCTGCTCGCTCATTTGTTCCCCATATGCAGATAGAGTCGAGGTCCTACAGTTTCTACCTCTTAAACCTCTCTCTGACCTATGACTTTCTCTCTGATTGCGCTGTCATTGCACTAGCTCAGGCATCAGCATTCCTCACATTAATGATGCTGATGACTCCTAAGGGTCTCTTTACCTCTGTCACAGCCCACTCTAATTCACCCTCCAAATATTGCCAGCCTGCTCTTTCCAAACTGTCCTTTTGTTATGTCCTGGCTTAGGTCCTACAGAGGCTCCCCACAGGTTCAGGACAAAGGCCTGAACCTTGGCAGGACACAGAAGTCCCTGATTCTCTGGATCTTCTCCAACCTTATCTCCTGCCATTCCCCTACAAGCACCTTATGATTTAACAGTATAGAGCTGGTCATAGTTCTCCAAGTACATTTTTCATCAAAGGAATACACCACAAGGGACACTCCAAGACTGGCAAATAGAAAGCGGTGCTATCAAATCGCTCCTAAAAACACTATTTACTCTTCCCCTATGTCCATGGTTCCTTCGCTCTCCTTCCTTCAGTTCCCATACCACATGGTTGGTGCTGCTTTACTTGAAAGGGAAAGATGATTAATTAGGGTTGATAATAAATAAGATTTCAAAATAAGGGCTTGAAAATTAACTATGAGATAATAACCACTGCAACAAATTATGTCAAATCCAGACATTATAAATTCTGCTATTTTTGAAAACAGTAACATCACTAAAAACTACAATTGAATTAGGGCAAACCAAGTGATCTTAGAAGTCTAATATATTTTGTGGTTTTATCAACGCAGAGAAATACTATGAAAATATTATTGAGATAAAGGCTATAAAAACAACACTGAGAAAAAACATCTGCACATATTATCAATTACTGCTTTTTTCTCAGAAATCCAAATATTTTATGAGCACTGATCATTTTATAAACTGCTGACGAACGCAGAGGCAAACAACTTTCAATTGGACATACATGTCCACTATTGTGTATTACTTTAAGACGGGCCTTAAATATGTTTTCTAAACGTCCAGGACATGTCTTTTAGTTAACATCCAAAATATTAATAATTACTGTTACTGTCGTAAGTTAAGAACATCTTAAGTTCTATATAAATAAGTTTAACAAAAATCATTTGAACTAAACCTGTAAGGAATGGCTGAATTTCTGTGCATCCTAGGTCTTACAAGACCCAGAAAACTAAGTTTATGAGGGATCTAAAATTTAAGTATCCATTAATGATTCATCTTAAAGAGACTAGGTTAAGATGTTCTATCATTTGCAATCAGAGATTTTTATTTGGATATTTCATGAAGTATTCCGTCTTTTCTCAAGTTCTTTGTCTTTTAATCCTACACCATGAAAAAAATAAGACTAACTTGAGCAGTGTAAACAGGATCTGTGATACTTAATTAGACACCAGTTGATGAATTCCATCCTTTACCTCATTCCAAGACTAGTTTACTCATTAATATTTACAGAAAAGTACTGATCACCAGGTAGGAACCATTCATTTTGGAGTTTGAAAGGAGTCTGTATTTCATTTTTTAAATTCTTGGGCATTTTGTTGGTGGTCGTAATCTACATGGTATGGCATGTCAGCTGAATAATTAAGAGCTTAGATTTTTATAGATTCATAAACAATATCAAAAGCATAAAATCTAATTAAACTATGATATTTAGAGATGAAAGTCTGCTCTCATAAACTATCTTATTTTTCCTGAAAACGCATTTTCATGTGTCAAAATAAAACATGGAGTGAAGATGAATAACAATAGGAAAAAAACAGTGAATTTACCTGAGGGAAAAACAAGTGGGTATGAGTAAGGAGGGATACTGCTTTTTGTATTATTTGAAAAATAGTGGTTGGGAGGTTCTAAGAGTTCCTTTTAAGCAGTATGATAGAATGACAGAGATCATTAGGCAGCTATAATAATGAGTTTTAAATTTCTTTTATTTGTTAAACTAATTTAGTGCTTTGATCAATTCCTAATATTGAAATACCTAAAAGTAACATTCTCCATATCTGAAAGAGGAAACAAACAAAAAAAATCACCATTAAGTGTTACTTACATTCCAAATCGCAATGTTCCAGAAACATATGTCTGCCAGTGTGCACAATAGAACATGAATGTCCCAGCAAAACAACAAAAAAACATCCAGTCAGGGTTTGTCCCCAGCTGCACTGCGATACAAGTTCCAAGAACCACGAAAACTGCAAGAGAAAGATCACAATAAAAACTGAATAATCTGAAAAATCAACATTAACTGAGCAGGGAATGATTTTAGATGAAGTAAAAAGAAGACATGCTATGAACATACAATCTTCTCTGTTATCCAGGGTACCAAAACACTAAGATACAACCTTTTACATTACCTTTTACCCCATAATTTCAATTCCTTCTTTCACTGTACCACATCGTGGAACCAAAGGTCTCAAAAGCAACTAAAATACTTGAGCATTTTTTGGGGTATTCTCCCAACTCAGTGATAGCGATACTAATGAACAGTTAAAAATTACAGACCAGAGTTAAGGAAAAAAAAAACCCAAAAAAACCACCCCCTGTGCCTCAGTTTCCTCATTTGTAACATGACGATAAAAAACAGATAAAATGTATCAGTATTGTAAAGAATTTCAAACAGTGCCTGAAACATATTAAACACTATGGGATTGTTGGGGAAAAAAAAAAAAAAAGAAAGAAAAACTAAAGGCGTACATAATTCACAAAAGGACTGACTTCTTTTTAGATTCATAGCTTTTTTTTTAGGTAGCAGATATAATTACAGGTGACTTATATAGAAAAATACTTCCTATAAAAGTTTGGAACTCAAACTACAGCACAAAAATGATTATCACTTAAAATAAAAAACAGGATACCTATCATTCCATAGTCACCTAATTATAAAATCCTTTCAAGACACCCAACAAGCCTTTATACTCGGTGGAAGTCTTGAGTGTTTCTTGAGTCCTATGAGTTATAAGTGCTTAGCTATTTACTCTCCTCTATTAAGTTGGCTATTGTTAGGACACACTGAAACAATGATTTTTCACATGAACCTACATCTGCAAATCTGAGTTCAGGAGGTAAAATTATCATGGGTTTTTGCTTCTTTTAAAAATATTTACCATGCTATACCAAATGACAAGAAACCAACAGAAAAACTAATTAAAAATCTGTGTGTGTGCAAGGGGGTGGGCATATTCCTATCAGGAAGGCTAGACAGAAACCGTCATTTAGTTTCTAAATCTTTTTTCCTTTAAAAATGTACTAAAATATTCTTTTTAAAACAGAACAAATAAAGATATATCACCTATAATCTAATATATAGTAACTCATCTACTGCTAGCACATTAGTATATTTCTAGGTTTTTTTTCCTAAAGGTTTTATTTATTTATTTGAGAATGAGAGAGAGATAGTGACAGAGACAGTGAGAGAGAGCACAAACAAACAGAAAGGAGAGGGAGAAGCAGGCACCCCACCGAGCAGGGAGCCCGAGGTGGGGGTGGATCCCAGGACCCTGGGATCATGACCTGAGCTGAAGACAGACGCTTAAGCGACTAAGCCACCCAGATGCCCCTTTTCTAGTCTTTTTATCCAAGCCCATTACCAGTTATACTCCAAGTCTACAACATAATTTTAAATGTCTACAGAATATCCATTTAAATATAAAGACCATGAATTTCCTAGCCTCCCACTATTGTACTTGTCTATAATTTATGAGATTTTTATGATGACAATTATGCCCAAAGATTTTAAAAACAACAGGTGGCAAAAGAATAATATTTAGGTTTAAAAACTTTAGAAATTAACTCAATTTCTAAATTTCCCCACACAGCCAATATAGTCTTTTGAAAACATTAAAACTTGATATCAATCACTTATTCTGATAACTATCATAACACCATAAACCTCTTATTTATTCCAACATTTTTTTCACATTAATTTTATCACTACTAACCATCAACATTAAAAAATCAACAATACCTGTTGATAATGAATCACAACCATGATCAAAAAGTTCTCCCAAAGGAGAACTGCTGTTAGTTCTTCTTGCCTGTTTCCCATCTATGGCGTCCAAAGACTGGTAAATGAAAAGGCCACATGCACAAGCAATGTATGCCCACAGAGGAGCCTGTGAAACAAATAAGAAACACAAGAGTTATAAAGACATTCATCACTATGTTTCACTGATAGATTTTTACTTGCCGATTTTTATCTTTATTCTCCAGAGAAGTACTATTGGTTGGAAGCTATGGGAGAGAATCCAAAGGCTATGTAATGAAAAACTTTTCGAGACAACCGAAACTGTAGAAGAATCAAATTCTTTGCTTTGTAGGGGTGCTCAAGCAGATGCTGGATAACTACTTCCTAAAGTTATGCAAGAGATCAGACTAGGTAACTTCCATAACATTCCTCCTAACGTTTAGACTCTAAGAGATAATTAAATAATAACCTAGTATCGTTCTTCCCAAATTGTATCTTTCAAGATGTTTACAGGTCTTCCGTGAAGAAAATGAATTCCATGCTAAACTCACGTGGGAAACACTGGAGTAAACAATGTTAAACAAACTTCTCTACTGCAGGACTTCTTCCAGCTCTTAATGTTGCTAATGCACACTGTGAATGTTCAAGACGGAGGACACAATATCCTGCTATTTTCCAAATTTATTTGAGCATGTAACCTATCTTTCAACACACCTCTTCAAAGTTCCATGGACTGACAGTAGGGAAATGATCTAGTACACGGGGTGCTTAGAACATTATTTTTCAAATATTTGTGGGCACATTTTCAAAGAATAATTTCTCTTTTCCCAGACAGAAATTGAACAACTAATACTGGATTTAAATGTTGTGTTACAAAAGGAGAGCTTCTATTTGACGTGTTCTCTTTAAGAATGTAGAAGAGTGTTTTGTATCACTTCTATTTTCCCATGCCCAAGCCATGAAAAAATTTCTATAATCACGAGGTATTTTCTCGGATACTGGTTATCAAGTTAAGCTGAATGTTAAATGCTCACAGCAGTAAATTAAAACTACTCAGAGCTGCAAATAATATTTATATGCTGCACTGCAAAGAGGTTCCTCTCAAACTTCTATTTAGTTCCCAGTATTAAAGGTAAGAATTTCCTCAGAGGCTCGTATTTTAGAACACTGAAGCTGTCAAAAGGACCATAGCATAAACCAGAGTTACAAACCCTGAAAGCAATCACTGTGATTGTGTAATCATAATTTATATGCAAGCTCACTGGACTGATTAATCTTGAGTGACTAAGAACCCCACCTTCCAGACTTTGAGTCTACTGCTCTTGCTCCTAAAGGCATCTAGTAACTCTCTAGAGCTGCCCTGTCCTACACAGTAGCCAGTACCCATTTTAGTTTAGATTATTAGATTTATTTTAGTGTAGTTTTAGTTTCAGTTTAGATTATTAGATGTATTTAGATGAGCTATGTTAGTGTAGATTCATTAAAATTATGTAAAACTAAAAACTCAGTTCCTCAGCTAAACTAGGCACATTTCAGGCGCTCAGCCAGCTGTGGCTATGGCTACCATACTGGACCACACAGACAGAGAACATAACCATCGTCGCATTAATTCCTACTGGAGAGTACTGCTTTAAAGGACTAGAAAGCTAGGGACTTCTTGGGGTCTAAACGGAGGATTTTAATGGGGGCAAAGTGTTAGCCCGAAACAGAGACAACTTCAACTATTAGTATACACACCATCTCAGAAAATGGCAAAATACTAATTACATATATACATAAGAGAAAGCAAAGTCTTGTGGTCTTCGGATCGTTCTTTCTTCCTATGAATCTGTAGAATACTAAACTAATATTTATATATTTCTTCCTTGTTCCCATTTTTTCACAACTTGGAAGTGTTTTAGGAAGAAGCTTTCTTGGGGTGCCTGGGTCTGCCTTCGGCTCAGGTCATGATCCCAGGGTTCTGGGATGGAGCCCTGCATTGGGCTCTCTGCTTAGCAGGGAGCCTGCTTCTCCCTCTCCCTCTGCCTACTGCTCTGCCTACTTGTACTATCAAATAAGTAAAATCTTAAAAAAAAGGGGGGGTGGAGAAAACTTTCTCATTCAGGAATAAGCCCGGTCTCAGCTGGGTTAAGATACACTGAATCAATAAAGGAACACATTTATCACTCAGGAAACCATCACACCGTGATAGGTGGGTGGAGAAGAATCAGCATAGGAAAATCTTATCACAATCAGACAATGAACTGACTTGCAAAATCTTGCAGAGATGTTCTTATATGAGTCAACTCTGGTGAAAAAATTCTAAGAAACTTGGTTTTACGGAGCTTTTGAAACAGAACTGTGGGGTTTACATACATACAAATGTGTACATATGCTGATGCAATAGTGTTTATTTTTTTCTTTTTCTGGGAGGATATATCAAAAACTTGTTGACGATAACAGGAATTAGAGGTAAGAGTGGGAAGGAAAGTCAGGTAAAAAAGATTTTACTTTTGTTTTATACCTTTCTGTCTGAATTTTTCCAACTATGTAATGTTTCCCCTTTCTTTTTCAATGTCAGTAGGAGTTAACTGGGCAATAAGATTATGGGCAACGTGCCACTTCAACTTTCTTTCCAATTTTCTATATTAAAACAAAATCTAAGAAATTTTTTAGCAAGTTGGATCAAAAACATTAAATTTAGCAATATAAAACAAAAACAAATGAACGTTGAAACAAATAACTCTTACGGTCATATTCCAAAAAGTTGTATTTAAACCTAATGGGAGCTCTTATTGGTAACAGCACATAGCTCAATTCTGGCTTTCCTGTGTATAAAATAGCTAACACCAATTTTTTAAATCTATTTTGTGCAGCAAAGGTAACTCAAGCATATGTAACATATATCAAGCTGCAAGATAAATTCCAAATTAACTTTTTTGAAACTAAAACCAAAGCTACTAGCTGATGAGATTTAAATACTTAGTCTCAGAAAGAGATGATGAGGATATTTTGGTACCCATATAAAAAGGGCTAACTCTTCATTTCTACCTTAGAAATGTGAAAAATAAGGGTTGATTTTCCTTTCTTACCTACTGGGAAGTTATTTCCTAACAAAAATGGCAAACTCCACTGAAACCACGACAATAGTGACATTCTTTTCTACTAGAAAGATTAGTATCTGAAACTCTAATGTATTAAAAAAAAAATCAGTAACATAAAAAATACATGGAAAGCTCACAATACCTAGAGACATGAAATTTAATGTTCACCCACCAGGACAAGGCCCAAAGGAATTAGAGCTAAAATGAATGAGAATGTCCCTGAGTAAGAAATTTATGGAACTCTCTGACTCCAAAACAGTGATTAAAAAAAATAAATTCAGTAAGAACTTACATAATTTGTGATTCCATATAAATGTGTTAGAGGAAATCAGGAATAATAGGAAGGTTGTGGGGAAGAACATGTTACATACTTAATGTTTTTGACCAATGAAATAATAACCACTTATTGAGCATTATATGTTAGGCACTCTAAATGTATAATTTTATTTCTCTTAATACTACAAAATAAAATTTCAAAGGATAAACTGTGACTTAGAGAATTTACATACTTACTGAAGATCACAGAGATAACAAGAACATACCATGCAAGACAGCCATGACCTATTTTAATGCACTGTGATCTAAAGCCTAACAAGGATTTCTACTGTGCAGCTGTAAACGCATCCAGGCATAGCCTTTGTGGGACACTACCTTCCCTAGCAGAACACCAAACAGTGGCTCAGTCATGTTCTACCTTGATTCCTTCTAGCAGCAATTCTGAAGCAGCAATTCTGAAAAGTTCTCTGTGATTAAATAGTTCCCATTCTGGAAGCTTCCTCAAAGATTTAAACTAATTCGAGGATTACTCCAATAATTCCAAATCACTTAAGCACAGAGGCTAAAGAAAAGTATTATAGGGAACATGGTACCTGGTACACGCCAGGGTATTCAATAAATGACTGTTAGTGGTTGAGCTACCTTTGAACTTGCCCTCAGCCCCTGATCCCCATCATGGAACCAGGTTAGGATTGTTGGAGGGCTTCCTTTGCAATCAACACACCTCCCTTGTTTTGCTGTATCTCTAAGGATATGTGAGACCTAAACCAAGTTCCTCTGCAAGTGGCTATCAGGTCCTCAAATAAGCCACAGGTAAAATAATTCAAAGGACATGCGATAAAGAATCCTAGGACACTTTTCAACAATCATACTGGTTTTTGTTTTTTAAGTTTCCTGATTGATATAAAGGAAGACAGTAAAGAAAATGATAAAAATCAGAAAGATATTCATATAATCTGTATGGACTGGATTTGTATAGTAAAAGAGGAATTAAAATTAAATTATTCAAGGGTGAGGAAGAAATAAACATCTGGAAGGAGACAAAAAAAAAAAAACAAGCAAATGTATTTTATAGGTAACTGTGATGTTCAACAGCCATTTACTTTAAGTGTATATGTGGAAACAAATGAATTAATGATAACCAAAAGGGAGGGATAGAAGCTTGGATGGTGATAACTTTATCACAAAGAACAAATCCTCTGAAAACACTACTTAAATGATTACCTCAAGCTTATAACAAGATAAGGAGTATTGTGACCATGATGGTTTCATATGGTTCAGGGTCCGGTCTGACACCTTTAGTTGAGGATCACCTTCTATCTGCTGGGTGACCTGGGACCGATCGCTTGGATTAATATAGGCACAATAAGTGTTTCTGATTCTCTTCCATTTATCTCACTACTTTAGTTCCCTTTTTATCATGGAAATTTTATGACCAAAGAGATAAACTTCAATTTACTTATTTTGATGACGAGCTCTAGTTTCAGTTTTGGTTTTAAGTAATGGGTACAGAGGGTAAAAGAGAGAGCAGCAGTAGAGACTTGTACTTAAGGCGGCCCGGGAAGAAAGTCTTTGTCAGCAGTAACTGCTCCCCTTCTTAACAGCAGCCACTGCAGAATACAGAACAGGAAATGCATTGTATTGACTTTTTCTTACATGTCTTTTGCTTTGTTAGTATAAGAGAGATATACCTGAGGTCTATCAGTCACATATATTTACAGGAAGAGAAAAGGGATATTCAAACAATTCCCACAGGAATGGAGAGGAAACCACTTTTGATAAAACTGATTTACAGTTGTGCCATCTGACTACCAAAGACTTTTTCTCTCTGATCATTTTAAACTTTGCTAAGATTTCATTCAGCTATTAAAAATTCAGTCATTTTTAAAAACTTTTTTTATATTGAGATTTACTGATTTTAAAAGGAATATCTTACATGTTAATCCCTGATAGCATTAATTTACCTACTAGAATCAGACTCTACCTTTTGCTTCTGGTTTTCATAAACAGAGGGTATAAAGTAGATGGTAGTTATAAGCTTTATTAATGGTATGTGTGATAAGATATTTTAAAACTGTTGATAAACTGCTGTCAAATCATCTTATCTTTAGCTAAGATGACCTAAAAATCCCAATTAGAGTTTTGGGTATATAACAAATGCTCAAATCTCATAAGAAATTCATCTTACCTGCTCTGTAGCTGTGGGACAATAGAAGACTAATAAAACAGTTGTACAGATGTTTATTGACAATCCAATGATGGTGATGAGATTTGGGGCAATCCAGGAGGGAACTCTTCCAACTAGCCATTCCCAATACCCCTGCATTAAGGGCTCAAGCAGGGACCGTCCGGCACTCTGATATCTGTGTTCTTCTAGTCGCTTTAGTTGGTGCCTTGACAATGGTGGTGTAGGTAACTGAAACAATTTATTTAATACACACCCTGGAGTACTCATATGCCCGAAGCCCACAGGGGACTCCGGGTGAGAATCTCCACATCGTTTCCTTGTTGACCGATGCCCACTCATGGATCTTGGCTGTCTTTTATTTCAAGATAATAATTTATCTTGTTTCACGGCTTTTTGTGTCTGGTCTTTACCTGAAAAAAGAGAAAAAGACACATCCATCAGCCACTATTTTTATCGATGTCAGTAAATTTTAAAAACAAACTGGTAACAGTAATGCATACCAAACAGATCAGAACACCAGGGATCTGTTTTTAGTTCTTCTTCTTATTGATGGCATGAGCCAAAAGAAGTCATATAACTTCACCCTCAGGTGAAAAATATTAAGGGATTTTAATAGTAATATGCTTCTTGATACCTTATAGCTTGCCTGATTTCAAAGCTCTTGCCTTTTTTCCCCCATCTCACACTGATTTCAGTAATACAATGGAACAAATCTTAGAAATGACCTAATCATTTCACATACATGGACACTGAGGTCCAAAGGCATACCCAAAGATAGCTAGCAAATTAATATTAATTAATATCAGAGGAATGACTTGAATAAAGTGGGTCCTAAATCAGATTTTAATTTAATGTTAATAGCCAACATTGGGCACTTACTACACACTAACACTTCAAGCATGTTTCACATTTTAACTCATTTAATCCTCACAACAACTCTAGAAGGCAAGGATTATTAATTATCTCCATTTTTTACAGAAAATGAAACTAAGGCACGGGGCTAACTTGTCCAAGCTCATACAGCTGGTAAGTGAGGTTCACACAAACATAGGGTTTCTGCCTAAGCTAAATTGAAAGATAAAACTTATTAGTGGAAAGGGATACTGATGACATTTCAGGCAGGGGTGAAGAGAAAAAAAAACACGTAACCATAAGAAGACAGAATATACGTATTAGCTGAGTGACCTGATGAACTGAAGTAGTAAGAAAAAACTGTAAGTATATTAAGTGATGAATATTCATAAAGGACCTTGAGTTTAATCCCTGAAGTACTTGCACTTGACTTAGAAAAGATTAAAGATAACATAATCATTATAAATTACTAAGCAACATAAGAAAATAATGACAAGAATATTTTCAAGATTAAAGGGTAGTTATATATATTCATCAGACTGCAGAAAGTAGTGAAAACACTCAAAAATTAGTATGGTGACTTCAAACGTTTGAAGTAGTGAGCGCCTAGAGGAGGGTGGTAAAAATGGAAATGTGAAAGACAAATCTGTAAGTAATTTCTGTTTAGAAGGAAGAATCAAGGGAAAGCACTTAGGAATTAGATATAAAAGGTGAAGGAGCAGAAGAAAACACAAATCAAAAGAGACTAAAAAAGGGAAGTTAGGAAAGAAAACCAGTTATTTTGGCTTGGAGGGTAATGGAAGGGGATCTGGGGATAGAGGTTAGAAAGTCATAAAAGTAACTTTAAAGCAGATATGTTTTAGACAAATCAAATACCTGGAGATAAGCAAGAGATGAAAATTTCAAGTTATCAACTCTGGATGATAAAGTCTAATTTTTTGTTTGTTTTTTTAAGTAGAAAAGTTCTCAAAGAGATTAAGTATGAAGAAAAAAGGAAAATAATAAAGAACTTGAAGGAAACTCAGGGTTACAGAGCAGAAGAAAGGGAAGCCATAAAAGGATTAAGCAGGGGGAGGAATAATCTCAATAAAACTAAAAGGGTAGTGGCATCAAACCAAGAGAGGCGTACTTCTATCTTCTGGTAGAAAGTTATCCAGAATGCATATGATTCCCAGGAATGTTTCACTAGGAGAATACAGAATGTGATCCAGGAAATAGGACATTTCAACAATGGACCCCATATCAAACATGTCCAAGACTACTTCTATTCCCATACATATCAAGTTCCAAAGTTTCAATGTCTCAAAGGATCTAGAGTGACAACCAAAATCTCAATCATGTGTCTCAAAAATTGGTTCAGAAAATAGTTTTGTAATTATCAACTGCCTTAAATAAATTTTCAAAAATCTTAAAAGAATCATCAGCGCCACAATTTACCTAAAGTGCTCTGAGATAAAAATACTGAAATAATTTTCAAACCAAGGCAAATCAAAGCTAGTATCTTTTTATTTCAAAGAATTCTTCCACACACCCAACTGTATCACAAAACAATTCATGTCAACTGGTTGTAAGATCATTTTAGAGGAAGTGACAAACTGATAACCACCAAAAACTTAATTTTATAGTAGTCAAATTTTCTATAGTTAAATTAAATGAAGGTCCTCACAATTCATGAGCTATAATAAATCAGCTTTTACAGAATTCAGCTTAAAATGGGAATAAAAAGTTTATTCATCTCAATTTATATTTTATTATTGTAGTATTCCATTTTCCTACTGTAAAAAAAAAAGTGACATATTGAGGGTGCTGGCCTGCTTTTGGCACTAAACAACTACAAGCAACTGATCCTAATGGTTTTAAGTTTGAGCATTTGGCAGGATTATACGATAAACTGATACCTTCCTTCTGAGTGTTTTCCCCCTCTGACCTAGATTTTTTTTTTACCTTATGTGTCTCTTTTAGAAAAGTCTATATTTTGACAAGCCTTTCTAGATTTAGCCATTACATAATTCATACATGAAAAAAAGCCAATGAGTTTTTAAATATTTCAGTTTGGCAACATTGTCTCTGTGAAGCTATTAGCAACAAGATTGCAAATATAAATTCAGATATATGTAGCCCAATATACAGATTATCTACTATGCTTTCAATACGTGCCTATAGACATAGACACAGAGGTTGTTGTCACTGCCACAGGTCCATCTCCACTCTTCCTTCATCTGATCACATGTGAGACCCAGAGACTATTGCAATTCAAACCATCTCAGGAAAAAAACAGGAGCTTTTGAACTTCAGCAAATGAAAAGCAAGCATATCTCAAGGGAGAGCAACAGGGTAGGTGACTATTATAGGAAGATCGAACTTTATGGAGAAAAAGGGAAATAGGATGTGGGATGGGAATATGGAATGGAGAAGCAAATAGTACAAAAACTATTAGATTTTTTACCTAGTCAGGCCTGTGACCAAAAGGGTGAAGAGAAAACGTCCTTTTCTTGCCACACTGCAAGGAATTAAAAAAATTAACGTAAGGAGTTAAAATTTATTGCTGGCTAGCCTAGAAACCACCAGTCATAAGTTTTTATGAGAAAATGAATTCCAAGTTCCAAATGCATTCAGCCAATATCAAGCGCAGTAAGCAAAATAGACATTGTCCTGGTTCCCATGTCCAAATGGAAACTAACTAAAAACAGGTAAACAAGCAAGCAGCATTACACGTTGTGATGGGTGCTCTGAGGAAAACAAAGTGTGGAGCCAAAAAATAGTCAGCGGTGCACGTTTTAGATAAGGTGGTTGAAATCTATGAAGACGTCGCATTTATATCAAATTCAGAGGAAGAAAAGGAGCTAGCCATTCCAAAAGCAGAAGAAACAACAGTCCAAGTAAAGGCAATAGGCCCTGAGGAAAGAAAGAGCTTGTCTTGAGATCACTTTGAGATCACTATGGCTGGACAGCAATAAATCAGATGGAAGAGGGACATAGAATAAAGTTTGAAAAGCCAGACAATGCAGAGGTTTATAGACCATGGTAAAAAATTGAGATTCTATTCTGATGTTTTGAAAAGTCATCAATGAGCTTATAAAAAATTTCATAATTTGTAGCACAACCTATTTATTAACTGAGGATATGTTTCCATAAATCATAGATAAAAGTGAGTGTTTTAAGCTGAAAAACTCCCCATCACCTGGAATTCATTTTGGTATAATACTGATCACAGGCCTACAGCTATTGTAAACTTTCCACCTGTAATCAGCAAATTCCCCTTCTCAGTTATAACCTGGCTCTAGTGCAATACTCATTTCATAGCACTTAATCACATTTTGAACTTTTCTGTTTGTTGTATTGTTTTTAGTCTTTTCCCCACACTGGCCTACAAGCTCCATGAATGCAGAGACCATGCCTGTCTTAACATTCTTTTCCCAGACTCTCATACCATACCTAACATTAAGTAGGTAATCAGGACTGATTTGTGAAGCAAGGAACAAAAATCGTTCATCTAGTATTTAATGAGCCCCTAGTTGTTCTAGACCCTGAAGAAACAGACAGACTGAAGTATGCCATCCATGATCCCAAGAAACTCAAGGGGGGTGGGGAGGAGAGTCTTATGAACAGCTAAGTTATAATGTGCTGTGAACAAACTGTTGTGGGAGTCCAGAGGAGGGGGGCACATATGGTCTAACAAAAAATTTTCTTCATGCAGGCATGAATATTTATGTGAAAAGCCCAACAAAGGTACAAAAATATAATCAGAGATATTTAATGAATACCTTTACTAAAATTACACACAAATTGTGAAGCTATATCTATAACATAGAACATCTGTGCTTATAGCAGCTGAGTAAAATGGCATGCTGCCTACGTTATTCCTGTGTTCAGCTTTGGGGAACATCTGACAAGTATCCCACTAAAAAAGGCATCTCCAACTGCTCAGCAGAGCATAAGGTAAACTTACACAGTATCCAACCTGTAGTGTGAAATTCCAGAATTCCCATCCCCCACGTCTAAGGGTGCCAAGTTTTGAGTTGCACTGATTCAGCAATATGTTTACAGTCCTTTCAGAGGAATTAGTGACTACACAGCTCTTTCCAACCTTTATGGCACGGCTAAAGAAAAATACTAATGGCCAACACTGGAAGGCAGAGCAAATTATAAAAAGCAAAAAAAAAAAAAAAAAAAAAGGAAAACTAATAGGATCACAGGATTACATTTGGCATTATTTAACAAGTGATACATAGAACAAGTTAGCAAAAACAAAAGCCTTTTCAGCAGACTTGGAAGCAAAAACAGTACTGTGTAATACAATTTAGATCTACTGTTTTGCTGAAGTGAAATCTTGCACTCCTTTTAAAAAAAGGAAACAACTTCCTCCAGAAAAAAGAAGAAAAAAAGCAAAAGCCTGGCATTTTATAGATTATTTTCGTATTCCCTTAAAAAAGCACAGCGTGACCCTCAAAAGAACATCACCAGCACTTTTAGCCAGCTTTAAAGAACAACTCTACTGCTGCGGAGAAAACAGACAATGCAATAAAATGTAATTCGGCTTATAGCAAAGTTTAGAGTTATAGATATCAAACACTTAAGTGTTTATAATGTAAATTTGAAGAGAGATTGGGTGTGGGAAAGGAGGGAGAATAAATTTATGAAACCATAGTTGTAAATATTGAGAACAATCTATTAACTGGACAAGAAATAAAGATGCCTCTGGTGGAACAGGTAAATACAGAGGCAGATTTATCGAACTTATTTCTCAAATGGAAGCATTGTACAGACAAGTTGTACAAGGGGCTCTGACTAGTTTTTCTCAGCACAGAACAGATATGCAGCAAAATAAATGCTTTTAGAACTTCAATCACTGGAACTTTATGTGAACGCCAATGTTCTATAGTAATGCTAAGTATCCTTAGGACAGTCTAACTTGTGTTACTAGTGAATTAAATACACACATTGAACACATTCCTATCCTAGTACTTCGAGTGTAGAAACTGAATATTTTCTGACCACATACAACGACACTAACATTTGCTGAAAGATAGCTATGAATTTGCCTATCATAATATGGATTCATTAATGAACTAAGAGACCTCAATCAAAATTATATATTCGATACCAACGATGCAAAACAGCAAAATGACACAACGCCAAGCGCCAAACTGGAGAAAACAAGTTAAACACAGCTAACTGTAAAGATCCCATTCACCCAATGTTCCTGGGGACACCTGCAAACACTAGCAACCCTCCTGTCCTTTCTCCTTCCAAGAATACTGCTGAAATAAACCCTAGCTATTTATAAATATACGCTGAAATTTCTAGAAAAGTTGCTGACCAAGAATCGTGGCCCAGCCACGAAACACCAGCCCCGCATTCCAAAAGGCAGGCCGCCCCAGCACCGGATGCAACACGGTTTGGGGACCTGGCAGCACCTGAGTAGGAGGGTGTGGACCTGACATGGCAAGGTCGGTTCCACGCGGGCAGCGCCCCCAGCCCTCAACCCACCCAGCCCCGGCCGGCCGAGGTTCTCCGCACCACGACTCCCGGCTCCTCCACTAAGCACCCCCCGAGCTCCCGCGCTAGCACTTCGCCACCTCAAGGTCTCCACCCAGGGCCAGGGGGTCAGGCGCCCCTCGCCCTCCCCACAACCCCACGCGCGAGGCCAGCCAGCGCGAGGAAGCACCGCGTTCGCCTCTCCGAGTCCATACACACCTATATTCCAGTGCCCCACCCCAGAGCATGCAGCTCTCTCTCCACGCCTCTCGAGAGTCGTGCCCCCCAACACGTCCGTCACACCCGGCCATCTTCCCAAGGCCGAGCCCCGCAGCCTTACCCCGACCCCCGAAAGCACACCGCTAGAAATAAGACCTCCGCCTCCAGACGACTGAGTGACTCTGATCCGCGGCAGCCCGTTCGCGACACTTTCGCGTTGCCGTAAAGGGATACAGGGTCGGAACGAGCGGCGGCGCGGGCGCGCTCCGCGGGGCGGTAAGCGCGC